>NW_028280941.1:1400000-1700000 GCF_059751285.1 Brachycentrus maculatus
GTCCATTCGTCAGGAACTACACATCGATGGCTTGATTCTGGCTAATGTCTGTATACGACGGATTCTCCAGTTCTTTGGACACGTTGCGCGTTGCAACGAGGATAGCCTGGAATGACTAGTTGTGATCGGTAGCCTGGAGGGGAAGAGAGGGAGAAGAAGATCCCACAGGATGGACCGATCGAATTAAGGCAGCAGCAGGCTCCTCGATGGTTGGAGCGCTACGTGCAGCGCAGTCAAGGGATAACTGGAGAAGAGTCATTGCTTCCACAAGGGTCACAAGCCTCAGTAATGAGGAATAAGACGGAGAAGAAGTATTTATAATAGGTGTTTCAACTTGATATAAAGCAACTATCGTCTTTATACGAAGGAAGTTGGAAGTCTGGGCATCCCAGGGCTTACGACCTGGCATTGAATTTATTATATCAGACACTGGATTATTCACCCTACGGATGATACATACAGTATATCAATATTATACGTGTCTCAACTTAAGATAATTTTTTATACAACATTTTGAATGTCTTAATTCACAAATCTAGGTTTCTCCATTTAGTTATTTTCGTATTTTAAAATATCAACATACATGAAGAAGAATATGGAAGTCTGGGTATTTACAAAGCTTATGACCTATCGGCTGGTTGAGTGATCACATTCACACTTTAAATTCACCATTCTACCCATGATTGACAACCACACTACTCAATTTTTTGGAACTCATATATCATCGATTTCATGACGCTCCAAGATTGAGTTTACAACAACCTCTCAATCTAGGTAGAATTAATAAAACGCCACACCAATCTGTCTTTGCAAACAATGTTCGCCTCTTCCACATTCATGCATTTCCTCATACATACCCACCAATTATTCCAACTCTTGACCCAATTTCAAGTATCTGAAATATTTGATCGTGCGAAGTTTTCCTAGGTTTTCCTCTGCCCCTATTTCCTACTACATTCGTCTCATAAACTTGTTTTACTGTTCTTTCCTCGCTCATTCATTCCACATGTCCAAACCATCTCAACACACCTTTCTTAATTTTGTCGTAAGTGCTTATCTCAGCCTTGCTGTCTTTCCTTATACCACATTCGAACATCCATCATACATGGTTTTGCCGCGCTGAGAGATGGCATTTCGGCTGCATTCAGTCTACATTCATCCTTGTTTTGCCAACTCTATGCTTCACTTCCATACATCAGGGTTGGTGCTAGGACAACATTGTTTACTGATAGTTTTATTGAAATTTATTGAATGGTCCTTAAAATATATATCCTATACCCAAATTAACCAGCTGCCTGACATATAGCTCACTCCTTTCAAGAACGTCATAAATCAAAAATTGTCAATTTCCAGTTGTGCATGTTTTCGGAATGCCCAGAAAATGTACTATATCCCAGCAAAATAGACATTTTTTAACTTAATATTTACCCGCTACAGGGCAGAAAGTATTGTTTTTGCATTTTGAAGAAAAGGTATTGTGTAATTATTTTTTTAAATATACCAGTTATTTTTCAAATGATGAAAAAACCTTCAGGTTTATTCTAAAAAGATCTGTTGCACAGTAAAAGTTCAATAAGTGGCTTGATATTTATTTATAATACATTTTATTATATTTTTAAACTTTAAAAACGTTCTCCTGAAAAATTAAGTTTGTTGATTTATGACGTTCTTGAAAGGAGTGAGCGATATATAAAATAGAACCCATTCGGGGATCCAAAATAAATGATATGAAAAAATACTTTATGGAAAGATATATATGTAGTGTTTGGTCATATTTTCTTATTTTGTTTTTACCTTATGTTTTTTATATTTTCTAATTTGTTATATTTTCTCATTTGTTTATTTTAAATATGCCTCTTAACTTATGTTTTTCTCATTTATTTCTTTTAAATATGCTTCTTATGCCTATTAATTATTCCTGTTTATTGTTTTTATATTTTACCATGTTTTAGTTTTTTTAAATCTTTTTTATAACTTTATTATTTGTATTCCAGTCTTGTAAACCTCAATCCCATGTCCCAAAATGATAAATAGAAATTACTCATCGGGAATATTGTATATATGACTTATGTATGTAATATATTTTGAAAAAATAAATAAATAAATATGTATCAAGTTCAAATGTAAATTATTTAGTTTTTTCCACTTATATGTTTATTTTTTCACTAAAACTGGTAAAATAAAAACCATACAATTGTTGTTTTATTGTTTACAGTATGTAAAATTCTTTCCCACCAAAAAATGTTGTACTAATATTTCAAAACAAAGCACTAAAGGAATTTAATAAGATAAGGTAGTATAAACTAAGGTAAGTAATTATACATTTTTACTTAAGCAAATAAAAATATTTTTTTGTTGTTCGCTGAAAATTCAATCTATTCTTTCCGAAACGCTACATTACTCAGTGTCTTGCGCACCATTGTGTTCGTATAAGGAAAAAAGTAGAAATAATCATAACTAAACTAATTTAGACTCCAAACAACACCAATCGGGAATATTATATATATATATGACTTATGTATGTAATAAGTTTTGAAAAATAAATAAAAAATTAAATAAATAAATAAAATGGTCCATAAATAATCGGTGCCATTACGCATTGAAAATTACGTCATTGTAATTATGTATAAAACAATGCTTGGTACGCAACTGAAGATAGTGAAACAGGTCATGTGAAAACAAATCTCACTCTCCATTTTAAATTAGAATACCACACCAATTTGGCAAACCGCATGCAGAGGAAATGAAAATAAATATTACGATATTATTAATAAAATAATTTTATAGATGTCTCTACTTGATATGAAACATCCATCTTTGCTCTTTTTCTATGGAATAAAATAGAAGTCTGAGTATCCCAGTGCATGCGACCTGGCATTAAGGCCCAGTATTCGTTAAGTCACAACTAAATTTTCTCTAGTAACATTTTACGATTGTTTTTTTCCTCTTAAAGCATCATTTTTGTATGGAAAAAAATAAATTTCTTTCGAAATAATCATACGGTTTTGAAAAGAAAAGAGTTACTGAAAGGTTAAGAGTTAAAAAATACAAAAAAATATTTTTCGTTTATATTCTAAAAGACAAAAAAAAAATCCACTACACATTCTTAAAAAAAAAAATCGGGCGTGGATAGACGTGTTACCCCTCCGGCGCTCGGCAGCTGATTGAATTTTGCGTTTGCGAGTAAGGCCTTAATGATGAATATATAGAGGTTCCAAAAATTTGAGAAGTGTGGTTGTCAATCGTGGGTAGAATGGTAAATGTTGCACGTGTGTGAGTGATCACTTAACCAGCCTATGACAGGTCATAAGAACTGTAAATATTAATATTTCCATATTCTTCTTTATCTATGTTGAGATGTATTTTTTTAAAAATTAAAGTATTGTAAAATGTGCCCTCGGCTCGAAAATAAATCAGTGAAGGCACATTATTATTAAGCGCCCTTGAGGTAGTATTTTACGAAAATGGCGCTATATAAATTAATGTACATATTTAAGTAGATAAATATTCAATGCGTATTAAGGCCAACAATGCGTGTAAAATTGCATGCGCAACTTTTCGCTAACGACTCAATGCAATCAGATAAGCCAATTTTCCGCAAATAATTGCACGCGCGTGCACTAATTCTATAACGTGCGTTACAGGTAACACAGAACCATGGGAATTAAAACGTGTCTTGTAACACACTGCGGGGCAAACAAACAAGTTCCGACAAAACTGACGTGTGCAAGACCGACTTGTCACCGTGTCAGCGAATCCAAGCGCCTTACTATGTGAAATAAAAATAAATTATGCACACAACATGAGAACATACAGACAAAAACACATTAAAAAAATACAGAAAAGAGTGCAGTTACAGGAACTTTTCATATTATGCAATAAACTAAGTTACTTTCAATGACATTTTACAGCATCCAAATTAATTTTCTTTTATTATATATGTATAATATAAACAGGGCTTTTTTTATGTAACACGGTGGAACGGCGTTCCAGCACCCTTTTTTCACAAATATACATTTATTTTTTAATTTTTTAAAATCAATTAGACGAAACGATGTTTGTGGTTACGTAATTTCAATTTCAAACACTTATCCTCACCCCAATGGTGCATAGGGCACTGCATCATATAAAACGCAGTGTTATCTTGATTGTTAACACATATAGGAAAGGTGATCAGCGTTCCGCTTCAGGTACCAGTCCAGGGTAATTTAAAAACATTAATTTCCCTATGGCGTCCTCTCTGATAACGCAGTACCTATCTCAGAATTGTAAAGGGGGATAGCTGAATTTACGTAACACGACAACATCTTTGGTTAAATGATATAAGAATATTTTTTTAGCAAGTTCCGGGACCTTTTTTGTTTAAAAAAGTGACACATATAAATATATATATATATATATATATATATATATATATATATATATATATATATATATATATATATATATATATATATATATATATATATATATATATATATATATATATATATATATATATATATATATATATATATATATATATATATATATATATTGTAAAATGCGTCCCTCGGCAGGGGAAACTCAGTGAGGGCACATAACATTAATCAGTAATTTGTAATTATGTATATGATGAAATGAATACATGAATGTGTCCCTAATCGCCTTATCAATACAGCCGGGTAATAAAGTAACGATAAGTTGCTATCGCGTACTGAGTACCCAGTACTCGCACTCGGCTATTGGGCGATGCAATCGATACGCGCGGCTTATCGCTTATCAGCGGCCTCCAATGCCAAATGTACCGTCATGGGTGCCAAAACTGCCAAATGTTATTGGAAATATTGGAACTCCCAAGCCAAAACCCCAGTCAAACCATGGTACTGGAACTTATCTAGGTCTTCCTACTCTCTATCTCGATGTTTTGCCCCCAAGGCATCCGTTCCGCAAAGTGTGTGCCGCGGCACACTGGTGTACCGTGGTGCACAGTTGGTGTGCCGCGGAAAAAATCTAGTTTTGTGAAGATATTAAATAAACTTGGTCATGATATTATATATCAACTCCTTATTCAAATATCCACCATTCTTTCGGGTCCTAATTCTAGAATTGCTGTCAAAATCTCAAAAAATGATAAAGCTAAACGCATTCATAAAAACTATGTTTTGTTTATTAATTATTATTATTATTTGTTCGTAAACAAAATTAAGACACGACACTGCCATAAACATCCTTGCACTGGTTGACAGTCAAATAATATATATATATATATATATATATATATATATATATATATATATATATATATATATATATATATATATATATATATATATATATATATATATATATATATATATATATATATATATATATATATATATATATATATATATATATATAACGTGGTAATATTTTCCTTTTGAAAATTAAGTGTAAATAATATGTAAAGTGGGTGTATAATAATAAAATAAACAATGTGTTGCTTTGTAATTAAAGTTATAATTAAAGTTTATTCTTATTTTATCTTTATAATATTTTTATATCTATCTATCTATCTATCTATTTGATTCTGACAGTTAATAATATTATCGGAAGTCTTTTGTTTTCTTCTGAGCGACGCATGCGACATCTGGTGGTAGAACTGTTTTATGTAGGTACTATTTGTAAGTACTTAATAAAATGTATAGGTAGGTACCTAGTTATTTTATTACATATATATATATATATATATATATATATATATATATATATATATATATATATATATATATATATATATATATATATATATATATTTATATATATATATATATTTCTTTTAATATTAAAAAAATATTGGAATTATGTACTTTACAGACTAAATTGCCAGTATAGACGTTAAGTCGGGGTGAATATTATGTTACAATACAACCGTTTCCTTAAGCGTGAACATGTTACAAACATACTGAGCGTACAAAAAATATCTCACGCTAATTTTATCAGTTCCCAAGCATGCATAGTATTGTGATAGATATAATTATCTACTATCTACATTTGAACAAAAATTATTAACTTGTTAATTAATGTTTTGTCGTAATTGAAATTCGATTTAGTAAAAAGCGATCAATTTAACATATAATGCATATAAAAACTATAATGTGATGTATTTATTTAGTATTACTTTAATAAAAATCATATATATGGACATACTTAATACGTGTGCTCCAAAACCAGATTTAAATTTGAATTTCAAATAATTTTCGTTGTGTCAGTTATAAAAGGTTGACATTTCACAATCGTCGTAAGCAAGGTATGAAGTTATACAATGGAGCAATTTTCAATCGGTCACAACGTTTATAAATTGTCAAAATTCACAACCAAATTTTGCAGAAACGACACATATCGCTCACTCCTTTCAAGAACGTCATAAATAAATAAAAAAACAATATTTTTCAGGAGAACGTTTTTAAAGTTTAAAAATATAACACAATGTATTAAAAATAATTATCAAGCCACTTATTGAACTTTTTACCGTGTAACAGATCTTTTTAGGAAAACCTGAAGGTTTTTTCTCCATTTGAAAAATATTTAGTACATTCAAAAAAATAATTAAAGAACGCCTTTTCTTCAAAATGTAAAAACAACATTTTCTGCCCTTTATTGGATAAATATTATGTTAAAAATATGCCTCTTTTGCTGGGATATAGTACATTTTCTGGTCATTCATTTTTTTGTCATTACCACTGTACGATTTCGGCCCAATTTGTGGTGAATTCAAACAATTTATTTGGTATTATATTGGTTCAATTCAGGTTTTAAAAGAGTGGACGACATGTTTATCCTACAAGACGGTGTAAGTTGTCTTTCTGCAGCCGAAACAATGGAGTTATAGCAGACTAAGTAATTTGTATCTGACATCGGAGAGAGATGAATTGGCGACTAATTTTGGCAACAATAAATATTTAAAAAATATATATATTTTTAGTAAGCTGCTTCTAAAACTTCAGTACGTACGAGTAAACATGTTGTATTTATTTCAATAAGAATGTGTAATATTTAATTTAAGGTTCACTTAGTAAATATGTACCACTATTTCTTATAATATATTGTGACATGTGTTTTGATGCATTCCAGTTCATTTTCAAACATCGTATGTGAAGCTAATTCTAAATTTTAGAGTTGTGTCCTTTTAAGAAATAGTGGTATCTTCTATGTAAAACATATATTTAAAACGGATAGATTTTACCACAAAGTGACTGCTGAATCAATTAATGAAATGATGGAATGTGTAACATATGTAGATACCAGAATATAAAAAAATGATAACACCATACAGAGAATAAACGAAATATATAATCCTATATGGTATAAATCCTTTGATGTTATTTCGCAAAGCTTTGTACACTTATAAAAATATTAAAAACATAATAAAATGCGTTAGTGCGGAAAACGCGCATATAATGATGAATGAGTGCATTCCAGAGCAGTAAAGATAACATATCAGATGATGCAATATTACGAAGAAAAAATACTAAAAAAGACCTAATTAAATTCTGAACTCATCGCTAAAAATAGTACATATTTAATATTCTACAAATATTTGCGAATAAAATAAATTGTGGCAAAATAATGATCGAACGGCGACAACGTCATGTCTAATACTAAGAAATTATACGATTGTTGGTCTGGAGGCAATAATAAATAAATAATAATAATAAATAAAAACTCTTATCCGCACCAAATGGTGCATAGGGCACTGCTTCATATAAACGCAGAGTTATCTTGATCGTTTACACATGAAGGAAAGGTGATCAGCCCTCCGCTTCAGGTACCAGTCCAGGGTAGTATTAAATTTATTTTACCCCCCCTGGGAATTGAACCCAGGACCTCTAGAGCGGTAGCCGAGCGTGCTGACCATTACACTACGGAGGCGGACATATATTAATAAATAAATAGGAAATTAAAAAAACATATTGGCAATTTTATGGTATTATAAATCTTCAAATATATCTGTATTTGGGGTCTTCACCCACGCTGAATAGAAATACGTAAGATAGACTTACACATATAAATATGTATTAGATGATTAGACGATGATGATATTATATAGATGATACAAAAACAATTCTAGTGTTCAAGTTTTTCACGAATTTATGTTAACAATAATATCTTTGTTCGTAAATCTGGGTTTTGTCCACTTAGGAGTTGTTTTAAAAATAAATATTGATATCTCAACATTGATGAAGAAAAATATAGTCTGGGTATTTAGAGGGCTTGCAACCTGTCATAGGCTGTGATCACTTTATACACATCACTCACTCCTTTCAAGAACGTCATAAATCAAAATACTTGATTTTTCAGGAGAAAGTTTTTAAAGATAAAAAATATAATACAATGTATTAAAAATAAATATCAAGCCACTTACTGAACTTTTTACTGTGCAACAGAACTTTTTAGGTAAAACCTGAAGGTTTTTTCTCCATTTGAAAAATATTTAGTATATTTAAAAAAATTATTATATGTAGAATAAATACCTTTTCTTCAAAATGCAAAAACAATACTTTCTGCCCTGAAGCGGGTAAATATTAAGTTAAAAATATGTCGCTTTTGCTGGGATATAGTAAATTTTCTGGGCATTCCGAAAACATGCACAACTGAAAATTGACGATTTTTTATTTATGACGTTCTTGAAAGGAGTGAGCGATATTCGGAACACAAGACTGACTTAGATTGATAGATTGTGGATGCGTTTGAAAGAATTTCGTTGTTCGTTCAGTCGCTAAACGCGGTTCGAGAATACAAGTATAACATATGAGGGAATCGGTATCGATGTAGTGGAACTTTCGCTTATTTTCGTTTTCTAAACAGTATGCTAGAAAAAAAGAAAGTAATGCTATTCGGGGTCGAGAGAATCTTATTTGTATCCGTTATTAATAACAGTCATTAAGGTAACGATTATAGATCTATTTTTACCAGTTAAATGTTGAACAATAAATAAACAAAACTGGTTCAAGTATGGTGTACAGGGTGACCATTCACGAAGAGCGTAGACATCGAAACAAATATAAAAAAAATATTACACATAATTTTGGATGAGTCCAAATCCTTTTTAAAAAATCTTGGTAAAATAAAATGACGGGGGTCGAGAGAATCTTATTTGTATCCGTTATTAATAACCGTCATTAAGGTAACGATTATAGATCTATTTTTACCAGTTAAATGTTAAACAAATCCTTCCAAATCCTTATTAAAAAATCTGGGTAAAATAAAATAACTCCACTTATTAGTTATTTTTAAGTAGTGCTATTTAAAGAAAAATTAAAAAAAGTTCGGGGAGGATCTTGCATACATTTAAAAGGATCTCTGCCAAATGAAAAGCTTATCATAATTATATAAATATTCACATGTTATAAATACATATATATATATATATATATATATATATATATATATATATATATATATATATATATATATATATATATATATATATATATATATATAGTTATATATAAATATATATATATATCTATGTATATATATATATATATATTTATATATATATATATATATATATATATATATATATATATATATATATATATATATATATATATATTTATATTTTTTTTTTTTTTTTTTTTTTTTTTTTTTTTTTTTTGTAAAGATTATTAAGAGTTATGACAGCCAAACAACTATGCGTTAAAACAAACATTACATATGCATTTAAGAATAACTCTCACATGATACAAGAAAGCACCTCCCAGCATAGAACCACGAGATCCAAAACGCATTAAACAAAACCTAACAAATTAATGAATACCTCTTTTAGTCAAAAGAACTTTGAATATTATGCAATACAGTTGTACAACCTGCTTCAATTATTCATTAATATCGTATTGTAAAATGTGCCCTCCACACGGGAAAACCCGGTGAGCGCATATTATTGCAAATTGTAATTATTCGTACGATGAAAAATAAATATTTTTCCCTAAGGAGAAAAATCACGGCTATGAGTTTTGTGGCACCGCATCGCGCTTAATAATGAAACGATTATGCGTAAAGATGAATATAATACGTGCTTAATCGCAGTTTACTTTTAGATTTCGAGGGTTGGCAAACGCGCAAACCAGTTTCCCGAAAATACTGGCCAAAAATAACAATGCAAACCAGTTTACGGTGACCCTGAAGCCAGACCGACCAAGCGAGCACACTCAATGACCTAAAGACTTCAGTCGGCTCAGGTCAATTTTTTTAGTATCAAAATGCATTTCAGGAATTATTCGGGTCTGGGTTTCCATATGGAAATACATGCTTCAACTGCATAGTAAAGATATGTACCGTAGAACGGGGCTACTTGAACTTTGATGTGTTACTAGAACCCAGTACATTTTTTTTATTTAGATCTGTATTTGGTCTTCAATAATGAACGTATCGACATTAATTCATTATTTCCCTGACAGGTGACACTTATTGTCACGATACGTCCATTATTGTAGACCAAATACAGATTTTTTTTTGTACTGAGCTCAAGTAACACATCAAAGTTCAAGTAGCTCGTTCTACGGTATATTTTGTATATTAAAAGCATTGTTAACTTTGTGGTATGGTAATATAACACTCTTCTTATCATTCATCGTTCACTTTGTGTAATATCACTTTAAAAGTGGTATTACACAAAGTGAACGATGAATGATAAGGGGAGTGTCAAATTAAAGATATTACATGTATTTATTTAATTTACATCATATACATAACATCTACCATACATAGTTTTGTCGCACATTCATATAATTATTTTTAGTTGATCGACCTTTAAAAAACGTATCGATAATACCAAGAAACTAGTTGAACGAGCAAAACGCACCCACCGTAATTTTCATATATTCACTTAACAACATATCAAGTACTTACCTCCACACGTAGAAATTATCAAAGTACCTACATATAGCGTAGTTTACTTTCTTCCCGGCCCTCATAGGCAGTTTCCATGCCTCGGAACGGTCGAAAGTTGGTAATGTGGCGTTCTAATCATTTATCATACCCGTGGGTAGCAATTAGCTCCAATAATGATTGTTTTTTGGTCCGGAAGCATGATAATTCATTTCTATCCCTGGGAAACTAATAAACTTATTTTTATGTTGTTGACTGGAATAAATCTTTAAAAAATAATTGCACCCATTACTTTAAAAATATTACAACTCGAATGCGCTTATTTCAACTAATGATGTTGGCTTCGATTCGTAACACTTTATAATTACTTATGATTCAATTCAATAGTTAAATTAAGCTTTAAATTAACACTACTAGTTACGGGAGAGAAATCCACTTATCGCTTTAAATCACCTGCTCTCCCGAAATTAGTAATGTCAACGAAGTTAATTAAATCAATATTTTTATCAAAGGCTGGTTTCAGTGATCATCTTTAAAACTTTATACACGTTTAAAATTCATCATTTTACCCATGATTGACAATCACACTACTCAAATTTTTGGAACTCATATATATGTACATGTCATACAATTGACTCGTTCTTTCATGTGTGAGTTCTCGGAACTATCTATGGTTGATTTGAGTGAGTTTTTTTTTAATTATGAAAAAACTCTTATATAAAGAATCTTGTCGAATTATTTTACACACGGGTAGACGCCTGAAAACATGATTTTATTTTTTAATGAAGCTTTTATATACTTATATATATATAACTTGACCTGTTTTTTAGTGGTAACACTAGTACTCCGGTATGTACAGCCAGCTTGGCTAACATGTACATAATTTATTTATTTCAACCATACAACAAATGGTTCCACGTATACATAATATATTAATGTAAAACAAAAATCATTAGGATATGAACAAATTCATTGTTTCCATAATTTATGCCTTCTGGAATATCGTAAAATCAACATGTCCGCGCATTCTCAACGGTCCAAATGATTTTTTAAACTTGTGTAAATCAATGTCAATGTCGCCAATGCTAAAAAAAATATGAATTAATTTAAAAGGCTGTTGAAAATAGGCACGCGCTTCGAACATGTTTCATAATGAAGGTGCCTACCTACATAATGATAATAATAATAATAATAACTACGCGGGAAAATTAACAAATTGTATATATGAGTAGCGAGGCGCTCAGAAAAAAGCGCCAAGTTTAAACGTCGAACCATGACTTGAATTTTTATACATGAACCAAAAAAAACAACAATATAATTACGAGAACATAATTGCTTCAGCAATATATGTAGTTATTACATTCATAATAGAAATACATACCGTATTTTACAGACTTTAAGACGTACCTTAATTTATTAAGTCATTATTTAAATTACGTTTTTACCAAAATGATGTTACCACGGAGTTTTGGGTCCTCGCCAAAATGTTTCATTTCCAATATTGCACAAAAATCCTTTAAATGCAAATCTGTTCTGTATACTGTATTCTATCGAAATCTTAATTAGAGTTGTGATAAAACGTGACCAATCCTGTGTTTAACCAATATGAAATCATTAAATCGCATCAATGCCTAACAATTTTACAAGCTAGAATTCCTGATTACTAAAAATAATTTATAATGGAAATGTAACGTTTTGGTGAGGACCTCTACATATATATATATATATATATATATATATATATATATATATATATATATATATATATATATATATATATATATATATATATATATATATATATATATATATATATATATATATATATATATATATATATATATATATATATATTAAGTAAACTTTGTCAGGTCTTTAAGAACTGTGTCCGTCGATGGTTGCTTTAACATTGGAAGGGACAAGGTAGAAAGTGAATTAATTAAAGTCCAGGTGTAATTATCACATTGAAAAACCTTAAACTATAAATTATTTTTGTATCTCCTGTATGTTATGTTTATAATCTAATCATTGAAAAAAAATATTATTAAAAATTTTAAAAAATAAAAACATAAATTTTGTATTACCATGTTAGTATTCGGCTCAACACAGGCCATGCCTAAAGAGCCGTAATACGTATAATAAATGTATATATGAAATGAATATGTATATTGAATGTATCTATGTATTATGAAAATAAAATAAATAAATAAATAAATAAATTTGTATTGTATTAAGGGATCAACCTTATTCAAACATATGTACTATCATTTTAAGACATATGAACTAAAAATGCTATAAATCCTTGTACGTAATAGGCAAGGAATGTTTTCTAAGGCAACTAATAAATATATTTTTTTTAAATATTTAAAAATTCATTGTCGGGGTGGGTGGGTGTTCGCCTCAAAAAACATCGCATCACACAATTGTAATGCGTTTTTGTGTACTACAAACGCACGTGTGGTGGACTACATTTTTTTATTGTACGATTCCCATCACTACAATGATGCCAGATGGAGACTGGTTTCCCGTGGCATCGAATGTATGGCCATTTTTAAGACAGGTGGGAATTTTAAATAAAATATTGGGCATTTTTAATTTCAAGTAAAATAAATTTATTACGTTTTAATCCGTTTGAATAAAAAAAATGTATCAAAAATTAACAGAAACATTTCTTTATTACCAAAAAGCCCGCCAAGGACAAGAATACTGTGGGCCGAATACAATATTAAGCTTGATCCTCTTTTTCAACGCAAATTTTGTTCATTGATGAGGCAGATTTTTGGTTAAATGGCTATATCAATAAGCTGAATTGCCGATTTTCGAGTGGAGAAAACCCAGAAGCCTTTGTCGAGACGCACTGACACCACTTGGCACATATTTTTTTAAAGACGATGTCGGCCAGAATGTTACGGTCAATGGAGAGCGCTACAGAATCACGATTACTGTCTTCTTCGTACCTCAGTTGAATAGAATTGATGTGATAGAGCTGTGGTTTCAACAAGGTGGCGCAACATGTCACACGGCGGATGCCGCCATAAATTTATTGCGGGATATTTGAATTTGTTTACCTCTAAAAAAAGACCCCATACAAAAACATTTCACAATGAAATTATAAGGTTTTTTTGTATTTATTAAGTAAACTTATTTCGTAATAGTTTATTCTACGTGTCGCGAATAAACAGTAACGGTAAAATTATTAATATTGTCGGGCCGCACGTCTGCGTCCAATTATTTTCACGCTCGTGAATCACACACGCTAAAAAAACGCCCAGATACATAAAAAAGATGTTAAAAAACGAGATTCAATTAACATTTTTCATCTTATGTGAATGGTTATAGGGTAAGTATGTACTTAACGCCAAGTGGGAAGTGAATACGAGCTGCTTGACGACCGAGCGAAGATTTCACATGTTTTTATGTAATTTATTACCATTATTGAATGAGGTCATCAGCCGATAGATCGTTTCGGTGAAAAATAATGTCGTATTTATGAATATCGACGTGAAATGCTCGGATGTTTGAGTTAAAATATTAGGCGGATAGGTCGAGACGCGAAATTAGGCGTTGTAAGATTTAAACATTTTAACCCTTCGCTGCATCGTGTATCAAATTTGTTACATAGCCAAAAGCTAGTGATAAAACATATCGCTCACTCCTTTCAAGAACGTCATAAATAAAAAAACTTGATTTTTCAGGAGAACGTTTTTAAAGTTTAAAAACTATAATACAATGTATGAAAAATAAATATCAAGCCATTTATTCAAGTTTTTTCTGTGCAACAGATCTTTTAAGGTAAAACCTGAACATTTTTTCTCCATTTGAAAAATATTTAGTATATTTAAAAAAATAATTAAACAATACATTTTCTTCAAAATGCAAAAACGACACTTTCTGCCCTGTAGCGGGTAAATATTAAGTTAAAAATATGCTTCTTTTGCTGGAATATAGTACATTTTCTGGGCATTCCGAAAACATGCACAACTGAAAATTGACGATTTTTGATGTATGACGTTCTTGAAAGGAGTAAGCGATATATCAATACCTCATAAGGATTACCATTGCATGTTGTAGCAAATTTGATACATAAGTATTTTCTTGATTGTTCCGTGTGAAAAGTTTTAGATAATTTTTTAATTTATTTTTCCTCCTAAGATACAATATGTATTTTTTTATTAGTTTAAATACAAAAGTCATGCAATGAAGGGTTAACGTATCGCTTATTTATTTACAAAAGGTGTAATAATAGGGTATCATCACTCGGGAGGAATATCTAATTTAACATACTCAACCTATAAAGGATTGTGTGAGACTCGTTTTGTGATTATGACAGCCGATATAATCAATATTTTCATTCATGATTTTCTTTATAAAAAAAAAAATTATGAGGCGAATGTTATTGGAAAAAGAAGCAGAGGAAGACCGAGAAAAACATAGCACGATCAGGTATGCCAAATACTTGAAAGTGGTCAGGTTAGGAGTCGTAACAATCGGCGGGTATGTATGAGGAGATGCATGAACGTGGAAGAGGCGAAGAATGTTTGCAAGGACAGAGTGGTGTGGCGCTCTATTCTCTCTGCCTACCCCTGCGGGGAAGCGGCGTGATGGTTAGTTAGTTTATTTTAATGATTTTCTTTTGCATAATTCGCCTTCGTAAAAAAAACATGGTAACAAATGACGCCACAGAAACGAATCCACACTACTACATACTATTAAAGCTCCATAAAGCAAATACATAAAGGGATACGCCTCATAACACACCAGATGACGTTTAATTTGATGACGTATAGCGGTGTCCGTTTTTCGTTTTATTCAAATATCAAAAGTTTAAAACTTAATAATTTCCTTAATTCTCTAAAGAATTCAATCAGAATGTTACCGATAGTCTTGTATTTTTTTTTTAATTTTAATTTATTAGCCAATAATAACACACCATGAAATTGATCCATTGCTGAATTGATCATTGTAGGTGCTATATTAATAAAAGCAAAAAATATGTACATATATATCATGATAATGCTAAACGTATACATTCAACGTGTCTGAAATACCGGCACATTTAAAATTTACTTCTTTTTCTAACCCTTACCCGCACCCCAATGGTGCATACGACACTGCAACGTATTGGCGTAGTGTTATCTTGATAGTTACTTACGTGAAGGCAAGGTGATCATTCCTGCGCTTCAGAGGTCCGGGTAGTATTAAATAAATATTAGAGTGTAAAATCACCAATATTTATTATCAAAACCCCCTGGGAATCGAACCCGGGACCTCCAGCACGGTAGCTAAACACGCTAACCATTACGTAGGGTGAATAATCAAATGTCCAACATAATAAATAATATTCATATTGTTGAAATTAAATTTATCTACATAACGTAGTTGAATCGTTTACTTACGTGTGGAATCTATGCCCTGAATACAGATCACTTTGACATTGGTTTCAATGAATGAATGCATAGCCTCAAATGACATAATATTTTAATTTTTTCAATAAAAACAAAACAAATCATTATAACACTGTTACAAACATTTTCAGTGTTAAAAAAAAACAAGACATTGTTCAGATTATGATATATTGGAATGGAAATACAGTCAGTATAAGAATTAATAATGTGTAAGACAATCAATGTTATAAGATGACATTGTCGAGTGATTTAAATAAGTATCTATTGTAAATTATAATCCAATTCTATAAATAATAAAAACTTACATCCGTCTTGACGTCTTCCGTTGAATTTACAATCTTAAAAGGAAATGCCTGATTCGTGATTGTAATACGAAAAGAGTTATCTAAAGAAAACTTTATAAAATTAAACAACTTTGTTTTAACCACTTTTTTATTATAAGTACACTTTAACCTACCGGTTTCGACAAGAACCTTGTCATCATCAGGGTTTGTTAAATTCTAAAACATTTAAAACATTACAATACTCATAATTAATTACATTCCCTTACCAAAAACTTCCACACACTCCGTTAAAATCCAAATGTTATTCCATAAAAAAGTGGTTAAAACAAAGTTGTTTAATTTTATAAAGTTTATAAAATGTGCCACAAAGTATCTGCGATAAACATTTAAGAAATTATCCGAATAAAACTATTTGCTAGCGAAAATTTGTTATTTATTTATTATGTTAAGTTATTTTTCAACGTCTTGTACAAAGCGATGCACATTGATGGGTTTGTACCCGTATTCTCTAATTTATTTATTTATTTATTTATTCGCACAAACGCCCAGAGGGCTTTTACAAGTAAAAATTCAAGTTACAAAAAAATATACAGTTGTTATAAGTATAAGACGAGAACATTCAGATACATAAAATAACAAGAAAGTACGATCTACAGTACAAAAATTATATAAATAACCTTTTTCTACATTCTTTGGGGGTACTCTAAATTGTATTATGTTTAAAAGGTCAGTAGAGTCGTATTTAGAATAAATTATTTTGTATAGGATTACAAGGTTATTGATAGTCCTTCTCTCTAAAAGTGAATTTAATTTTAAGCTTGATAAAAGAAAATTGTAGTTATTATTGTGAATAGGAATAGACATCTTTTTGAACTTTTTCAATGTTAATGCTGTTAATATTCGACCCAGTAACTAAAAATGCATAAACAAAGAAATAAGGTCGGTCCTCACTTCCTGTATCCTATTATTCCAGTTAAAATAATCATAATCCAGTAAGTCATTTCTATATTTTTGACATTTCAACAAAGGTGAATAAAAATATCTCAACAAGGGCTTATGACTTTTTAAAGACTGGTTACCAACCATGTAACCAGCCTATAATAAGCCCTGTAAATACCTTTACTTTCATATTATTTTCCATCTTTATTGAGATGTCAAAAAATATACCCATGTATTCTATTTGGATTCTAATATGACTCGATGAAAATAATATATATTAAACAATAATAACCACTGATACCTAGGTACAAATAGATATATAACGAATATTGTACCTAATATGTTATTTTACAACATATACATTCAAGAAATGTCATTTGTGAATCTGCCTTGTTTCGTATAGTACTTATAAAAAAAGTGGTGATGACATTATATTGTATTATGCAAGTCAGTCAAAGTCTCGTTTAGGTACAACTGAGAAATAATTCATAGCCAAACACGATTTTTCAACAGTGGGCTGAAGTCAGTGAGTCATTCCATTAATCACCATTACTGCGAAGAAAGCCATAAAAAGGTCGGGAACACGATGGGAATTTTCCGGAATTTTGTATACAAAAGATGGCATGTCATCTCGCTATGGGAACAATAACACGACCCGACGTGATATTGGTATTTTTGAGTTAGACGAATGTTACTTCCAAATTTGGGGGGAACTGATCACGGATCCAAAGTGGTTTTTTCTCAACAGATCAGTTTTTTTCGCTCAGAATCAGAATTAGAGGTTCGCAAATTAGTTTAAACTTCAATTTATCTAAAATTCGATGTTTTGGAATATAGCAATTTTCATGCATTTTCAGATTTTTATTTTATTTTCTTTTATTTAATTTAATTTCAGACAAAGTTATTTTTTCTCATAACATCAGATATTTTTGCTCAGAAGCAGAATCAGAGGTTCGCAGATTAGTTTTTACAGGAATGCGCAAAATTTATCACCCTATAGGAATATGTTATAATTTTTGCAAATAGGGTCGTACGTCAAACACATTTGACATTTGTGATCTAGACAGCTGCAGTAAACAAACCAATTCAGAGTAATGCAAAATTAATCATACAATTTTGTTTTTGAATACACATTTGTGTCCGTTTAATCAATTTGTTTGTATACTGCACCTGTCTAGTTCACAAATGACAAATGTGATTAATGTAAGACGCCATTTGCAAAAATTATAACATCTTCCGATAGGGTGATTCATTTTGCGCCACCCTGTACGTGCGATCCAGTGCAAGCAAGTGACACTGGAAGGAATGACCCAGAAATTATAATATTCAAGTGAATGATGACAAAGACGATTTAATAAAACAGGATATGTGATTATCCAAACATCACGTCGCTTAGGTGATACAAGTGTACGAATAAGACGCAATATTTCATACTTAAACCGCACATTTTACATAATGTAGGTACATAGGAAGTTACATCGTTAACTTTGCGTACATTTGCGTGGAAAGTATCGTAAAAATAGTCAAGGACTCGTGGTTAAGGGGTTACTCGCAAACACAAAAATTAACAAGCGATCGGCAGCCAGCAAGGCAAACGAGAAGCCAGACGTATCACCGCGCACAATTTATTTTTAGAATATATAATATTTTGGATTTTTTTTTAAAATTTATAAATTGAAAAAATTTTTGAATAATTTTTCTTTAACTCCTTACCTTTCAATAACTCTTTATATATATATATATATATATATATATATATATATATATATATATATATATATATATATATATATATATATATATATATATATATATATATATATATATATATATATATATATATATATATACATATTTATATATATATTTATACATATATATATATATATATATATATATATATATATATATATATATATATATATATATATATATACATATATATATATATATATATATATATATATATATATATATATAAATATATATATATATATATATATATATATATATATATATATATATATATATATATATATATATATATATATATATATATATATATATATATATATATATATATATATATATATATATATATATATATATATATATATATATATATATATATATATATATATATATATATATATATATTTATATATATATACATATATATATATATAATATATATATATATATATATATATATATATATATATATATATATATATATATATATATATATATATATATATATATATACATATATATATATTTATATTTGTTTTAAAAATCATGTTTTAAGCGAAAAATTAAAAAAAAAAGTTAAATTCTACCTGGGTTTAAAGTACCTACACTAAGTTACGATTTATTGTATAAATTAGGTATTATATACTGTTTAGTACGTTCCTTAATGCTATGTCTTGAATTACATGTATAACATTTAAAATGTATTATAATAAAAAAAGGAAAGCCCGCAAAGGCTCATTTAAGAGTTTTGTAATGCATAATAAACACTCAGACCAATTGATTTGTTAAATTCATAAAGCAATTGGCGGAAATCGAGTCCGCGACGCCAATTTTGGAGTCGAGTGTCTACCCAACTACACTACGGCGCGGCGCCTGCCTTATTAGATTTCTAATCAGAATTAAAAATAATTAATTTAATAACCGACAGTCTGAGCCAGAATTTCTAGGTCCGAGGTCTTATTTATGATAACGAGACGCGTTGGTCGACATAATAAGAACACAAACATTTATCTTTTTTAATATTGAAAAAAAAATAGATAATATGTTTTAGTATGATAATAGACTGTATGTACAGGGTGTTTTTTTAGAGGCATACAAATTTAGATTTCCCGCAATAAATTTATGGTGGCACCCGCTGTATAGCATGTTGCGCCATCTTGTTGAAACCACAGTTCGGTCACATCAATGCCATTCAACTGAAGTACAAAGAAGTCAGTAATCGTGGTTTTGTAGCGCTCTCCATTGACCGTAACATTCTGGCTGGCATGGTTTTAAAAAAAATATGGGCCAATGATTCCACCTGCCCATGAAACACACCAAACAGGGACTATTAATGGATATAAGGGCGTCTCGACAAAGGCTTCTAGATTTTCTCCACTCCAAATGCAATTCGACAATTCTGCTCATTATCATGACCAAAAATGTGCCTCATCGGTAAACGAAATTTTGTGTTGAAAAAGAGGATCAAGCTGAATATTGTTTTCGGCCCATTCACCGAACCTACGACAGGCATAATGGTCATTCAGTCTATTCATGGTGAAATGGCAAAACGTTCTGACTAAGATCAAATGTCAACTGTCAAATTGATAGTCTGTAGAACAAAATGTTGCCAGTTGTCAAAATTGTCAAATTTGGGGTGGAGAAAACCCAGAAACCTTTATCCATACGCCCTGACATTCATTAAAAGTCAATGTTTGGTGTGTTTTATGTGCAGGTGGAATCATTGGCTCATATTTTTTAAAAGAACATGTCGGCCAGAATGTTACGGTCAATGGAGAGCGCTACAGAACCATGATAACTGACTTCTTCGTACCTCAACTGAATGGTGTAAATGTGACAGAGCTGTGATTTCAACAAGATAGCGCAACACGCCACACGGCGGGTGCCAACATCGATTTATTGCGGGAAATTTTAATTTGGATACCTCTAAAAACACCCTATATTAAGAGACCGCGTAATTCCAGCAAAGTAGAGCTCTCGCGTTACGTAATGATGTCTAAAATAATCGTATTAATCAATCCCGCGATGTAATTATTCGGAAGCCCTGCGATGTTTTCATTCCAGATTCTTAGTAGAATTATACGAGTGAGTTATAGCTGTGGTCATCGGGATTACCGGGTTAACTTCGATATTAGGTGGGTAGCGTATTTGTAAAGTATACAGAGTAAATATTTATTATATATACGAGAATCTACGAAAATATGCATCTATGAAAATTGTAAAACAGTTTTTATTTAAATTTTATTATTATTTTTGTGTGTATATTAGGGTAAAATAGGTAAAATAAAATAAAAACGTATGTAAAATGAACTCCACCGACAAGACACATAAGGTGGCTTGGTGGGTCTCTACAAAAAAAACCATTATGTTTATACATTTTTAAATGAATGCACACAGCACTTATATGTATTTTTATTCTATATATTTTTTTTTAATTCTAGATAATTTTGCCGCACATTCCACTGAGAACGCATTTTGACTGAATTCAGTCTAATTTCATCTTTCTTTTGCTAACTCCATGTTTCACTTCCATACATTGGGGATTAAAGAATATATTAACTAAGTAACTGACTAACTAACCATCACGCCGCTTCCTCGCAGGATTAAGCAGAGAGAATAGCAATAGCACACAAATCCATCTTTACAAAAATCATGTTTCTCCTCATCCGCCAATTGTTCCAACTCCTGACCTGACCATTTTCGAGTATTTGAAATATTTGATCATGCCAAGTTTTCAAGTTTCAAAAATATTATATATGATAAATATAATATATATAAAATCTCTGTTTTCGGTACGAGTAGAAACTGGTTTAGAACGACTAAATCAGAGGCGTGCATTCTATATAGGCAGAAAAGATGTGTCTACCCTCGATTATTTGCGTTCCATATATCATAGAAACACGATCAGTGCCTTCTGTGCCTTGCCCATACCCAACCCTATTGCCTTCCCTGATTAAAAACTGTGCACGCCACTGGACTGAACTATGTAAGTTTTTCACATCGTCTTAAAAGCAATGAAGCAAATTTTTCATATTTTTTTTCTCACCTTTATCGAGAGTAAACCGACAGATTTCCTTTCAAGTCCGCGTTGGTGATTTATCGTTCATGACGCATCGTGCACACAGAGCGTCTTCACTTGACAATGCGAATTATTTACACAATACAATTAACAAAATAAACTTCACGAAGTTTTTAACATTTGATTCACAATCTTCATTAAAAAACACTTGAATCAATTTGAATTTCGCGAGCGGTTGACAGACGTCAAATTTGAAAATGGACAGATTCGAACGGTATTCCGTTTATGCATAGTTTTCACAGCCAAAATAAACGAGTAGGAACCTAATTAGAAAATAAAATTAGTAAAAAAGACAACTTTTAATTATAAAATAATATAGATAAGTATTTATGGTCTTAATATTGCATTGATTTTAAAAACTAGTTACTTCTTATATTCTTTCAAGAATATAGGGAAATACTTGACAGTAATAATGACATCATTCCTTTGGTTAGCTTTTGACGCAAACCACCAAGTATGAACTATAATCACATTTTCACTAAATGACCAATTAAACCAGTTGTAAAATATATAAGTACTTGACTTCTATACTATCTCAAAAACTTCTTCGTCTCTGTTGATTAAACAATATAAAAAAAAGTCATGTGACACTTATCAGCGCCCAATGGAGCATAGGGCACTGCATCAAATTGATGTAATGTTGATTTGTTCATTTATTATATGAAAGCAAGGTGATCAGTCCTGCGCTTCATGTGCCAGTCCACGGAAATATTAGCTTTATATATTACAGTGAAAAAAAACATATAAATGAAATAAAAGGCAGGTTTAAATCCAGTTTTTGTGTACAACAGTTTGAACACATTCAAAATAACGATTAAACAAGCTTGAAAGTAGCTTTTCTGGATTTATTAAAAAATCAATGTATGATATGCGAAAAACGTATATTTTTCATCTTATTTTATTCCTCAACTATTAAAAAATTAATAAAAAATCAAATAAGTTTTTGTAAAAATATGTATATAATTAATCTCATTTTGAGTGAATTCCACAATTTCTTCAAAAATTATTAAAAAAATCTAAGTATAATTTGTAAAAAAAAAATATTATTATTCTTATTTTTAGCACATTCCACGATTTCTAATAAATCCTTTTGGCTGTTCGATTAAATAATCACTTAATTTTTTACTGATTTTCAAATAAATAACCTCTATTTATTGTGATTTATAACACACGTGCACAAATAAAAAATGACGAACTGTCAAAATGGTAAAAAGTTGGCGGGAAACCGCGGCGACCGACTCGATTCGCGCACTGCCGGCGGACTGGCCGGGAGGACACACTGCACACCGGACAGGCTCGCATGTATGGCCGGGTGGAAAAAAGTTTGAGTCACGTTAGCCCTGCCGCTCTCTAGTGGGGGGCATTCGCCTTGTCTGACGAAAAGGATACCTCGCCACCAGGGCCGGTGTTGATAAATAAACCATCAATCTAATTAATACCGATTTTTAACAGAGAAATCGTAGTCATACAAGAGAAAGTGACCAAGTGCATTTTTTTACAAAAACATGATCATTGTCTATTTGATATCTTACTAGCTTAATATTGCCCTAAAAATTCCCAAAGGATTTTAATTTTATTTATTTATTTATTATTTATTTATTATTATTTATTATTAATTTATTTTACTTGGAAGTATAACATATTGACTTGTTAAAAATGACTAACTGCATTGATGTTTATTTTCTTGCCAAGCAAAAGGGACTTAAATGGCCCTCCTGGACATATTACGTTTTGTTAGTTGGTCACTTTCTCCTGTACGACTACGAAATACGAAAGGGGGAGGTTTAATTTGGAAACTGAATGTGCAAAAATTTTATTACCTTATGTTTTTTATTTTTTCTCATTTGTTTTTTTTTAATATGCTTCTTACCTTGTGTTTTTATCATTAATTTCTTTTAAATATGCTTCTTATGCCTATTTATTAAACCTGTTTATTGTTTTTATATTTTGCCATGCATTAGTAAATTTTTCCATACATTATTTGCACTTTTTTGTTTCTTTATTATTTGTGTTCCAGTCTTGTTAACGTTAATCCCATGTCCCAAACTGAGAAATAGAAATTACTCATCGGGAATATTATATGTTTATATGATTTATGTTATATGTTTTGAAATAAATAAATACAAATAAATAAATAAACAAAAGAGGGTATTCAGTGGACAGAAATTGATGAGGCAATAGGACACAACGATGTATCGGATTTGGTGGTGTCTTATTCGGAAAATGTGACAAGACAAATAAGAAAAATAAAAGAGCTATGTGACGAATCTTGATTGATGTAAGATAACGAATCCATTGCGTCTATTGTATTGTATCTTTTGTTATGTTTTTTTTAGGGATCAACCTTATTATGAATAATTACAAGAAATACATTATTATAGTACACGAGGACATAACAAAATACATTTGGAACCGATAAACACAACTTGGTTTGGAGTAAAGTCCTTACAATATATTGCCTATATGTATACCCAAATTAACCAGCTGCCTGACATACTTATATAACATATAACCCAGCCAGGGATTCAAAATGAATAAACTGAAAAAATACTGTATGAAAAGATATTTTTGTTAGTGATAAGTTATATTTTCTCATTTGTTTCTTTTCAACATGCTTCTAATCTTTTGATTTTTATAAGCATATTTACTATACCTTTTTAAAATTTTATATTGTACGTTTTTCCCTATCTTAGTAATGTTAATTTTTTTATAATTTCCTTTACATTCTTATTTGCGTTTCAGTCTTGTTAACCTTAGCCCCAAAATTGGTATTGAAAATTACTCATCGGGATTATTATATATGTGACTCATGTATGTAATATGTTTTAAAATTAATAAATTATTAATTACAAAGCCGGCTCTGGTGAGAATTCCTTTTAAAGGAACCAGCGTGCAACATCATCGTCTTATTTTGGCCCACGCGATTTCGACACAATAGTATTCTACTTTATACAAAAATATTCAATACAATATAACATATCGCTCACTCCTTTCAAGAACGTCATAAATCAAAAATTGAAAATTTTCAGTTGTGCATGTTTTCGGAATGCCCAGATAATGTACTATATCTCAGAAAAAGCATTGTTTTTACATTTTGAAGAAAAGGTATTGATTCATTATTTTTTTAAATAAACTTAATATTTTTCAAATGGAGAAAAAACCTTCAGGTTTTACCTAAAAAGATCTGTTGCACAGTAAAAAGTTCAATAAGTGGCTTGATATTTATTTTTAATACATTGTATTATATTTGTAAACTTTAAAAACGTTCTCCTGAAAAATCAAGTTTTTTTATTTATGACGTTTTTGAAAGGAGTGAGCGATATATTATTATATGATGAAGTAATCATTCGGGCGTATAGGTACGACACATACTTTTGGTAGAATTAAGGCGGGATAATCAAATTAATTTGCTTAAACATAGGTAACATTTAACGTAGTTGAATTTTTTGCTTAAACACCGTTTTGGCATTGAAAAATAAGTTTTTTTCCGAAATAAATATAAGGTTTTGATAAGAAGAGAGTCATTGGTAAAAAAGGTAAGAAGTTAAAAAATATATTTCTTGATTCGGCGTTAAGTTTGTGGAATGAGATGTTGATTATTAAAAAAAAACTGGTTTAATACAATTTATTGAGTTTTATATGTATTTCTTTTTGTCCGCCTCTGTAGTGTAATGGTCAGCACGCTCGGCTACCGTTCTGGAGGTCCCGGGTTCGATTCCCAGGGGGGTCAAATAAATATACGTGATTTTTTCACTGTAATATTTATTCAATATTACCCTGGACTGGTACCTGAAGCGGAGGGCTGATCACCTTTCCTTCGTGTGTAAACGATCAAGATAACACTGTGTTCATATGAAGCAGTGCCCTATGCACCATTGGGGTGCGGATAAGGGTTTTATTATTATATTATTATTTTTTCTTCAACGTATATTCTAAAAAACTGTGGCGCAGCCGATCGTGTACTGAATTGCATATTTGAGAATACCCCCTTAAGATATATTTAACGATTCATTTTAACGTCACAAAAACTAGCACTTACAAAAGTACTCTAATATCACATATCATTATATAACTTTTTGTAACGTTTAATTTATTCCATCTTAAAAAAAGTAAAGAATGGTGAATCATATAATTTTAAAATAATACGTATGCAGAACCGTAAATATAATATTTTAAAATAAAGAAAAAGAGAGGGATTCAAGTGAGAGAGAGAAATCATCTTAACAGAAATACAAATACAAGTACAAAATTTGCATGCAAATATTCTGTTTATTCAATATTTACACTGTCATTGATTAGTGCGTCAATTGGTAATGTTGATATGAATGGTGCATGCAAGTGTTTTTGCTTAAAATATATATATTTTTTTAAAAATAAACAAAGAGAAAAATTTTGATTTTATTATTTACAAAAATTCTTCAATTACATGCTATTTCTGTGGGCTCGAGCGGCTCATTATTAGAAATAGGAAGCAATTTGTGGTAGAGTGGAACAGAGTCGAACACAGAAACTCTGACTGGTTAACTCATAACGAGTAATTCGGATAACGAACAAAAAAAGTTAAAAATTTGCTCCCCTAATGAGCAAAATTTCGCACAGCGAGTTACAGAGGACGGGCAAGTCTCTTTTTCACGACATTCACTTGTGATAAGGGACTTCACTGTACATGATTTTGAAAAGAAAAGAAGAGTTATTAAAAGGTAAGGAGTTATCGATAAAATTAAGAAAGGTGTGTAGATGGTTTGGATATCGCTCACTCCTTTCAAGAACGTCATAAATAAAAAATCATCAATTTTCAGTTGTGCATGTTTTCGGAATACCCAAAAAATGTTCTATATCCCGGCAAAAGCGGCATATTTTTAACTTAATATTTACCCGCTACAGGGCGGGAAATGTTGTTTTTGCATTTTGAAGAAAATGTATTGTTTAATTATTTTTATAAATAAATTAAATATTTTTCAAATGGAGAAAAAACCTTCAGGTTTTACCTAAAAAGATCTGTTGCACAGTAAAAAGTTCAATAAGTGGCTTGATATTTATTTTGAATACATTGTGTTATATTTTTAAACTTTAAAATAGTTCTCCTGAAAAATCAAGTATTTTGATTTATGACGTTCTTGAAAGGAGTGAGCGATATGTGGAACGTGTGAGTGAGGAAAGAACGGTTAAACAAATTTATGAGGCGAATGTAGTTGGAAAAAGAAGCAGAGGAAAACCGAGGAAAGCTTAAAAGTGGCCGGGTCAGGATGTCGTAATATTTGTCGGGTATGTATGAGGAGATGCGTGAATGTAGAAGAATGTTCGCAAAGACAGAGTGGTGTGGCGTTCGATTCTCTCTGCCTACCCCTACGGGGAAGCGGCGTGATGGTTAGTTAGTGGTTAGTTTAGTCAATATATATTCTAACAAAAATAAAATGTGCGCGGAGACACGTGTGGCTTCTCGGACAGCCGGTCGCGTAGTGAATTATACTATCCCTTAAAAGAAAATTGAATTCGGTTTTGCATTAAGATTATTTTGTTCATATTTTTCCTTAGTTCGGAATCTTTATCGAAAATATGTAATAATTGAATAAATGCCGTTACAACATAAGGCATGTTGAAATAATATAAAATTTGACTGATCGTTTTGACATTCGTATCGCTTGATAAACATCTATTTACAATATGCAAAGGCTTATCTTGTTATTTCACGATAGGGAAGAACCTCACTCACGTCATTGCTGGATTAATACAAAAAAGATAAATCGGTAAAAGTTAATTAATAAAATTGAATAAAATATTGAAAAGACAAACGCTGGAGCTCGTTTCAAACGCAGCACATTTGAACAGACAATAACTACGAGTATAACCATTTCGTTATGATATATTGTTTATATAGTTATAATAAACTCCCTAAAGAAATAAAAAAATAGATGATATAAAAATTCTTAAGAAAAAAATTAAAGCACTATACATTTAAATCTTAAAAAAATATATAAAGAAAACTATTATATCTTTTATTATATAACATTAAACCACGAGTGTAAGTCCCTTTCCAAGCACAAGAGCACAGACTCTTTTATGGAGAGGCACAGCGAATCGAAATATAAAAGTTCTCCATATGCATAAATGATTCAAATGTATTATGTTATAAATAAAAATGTAAATATATTAAATGAATAAAAAAAAAAAATTGACATCTCATCAAAGATGAAGAAGAATAATGTTAGTCAGGGCATTTACGGGGCTGACGACCGTCATAAGCTGGTTTATGTGATCACTTTACACACGGGTAGCGTTCACCAATTCTACCCATTATTGACAACCATACTGTTCAAATTCTTGGAAGTTCTATATATATGAACCAATTTCGAAACGTTCGAAACTGAAAAATATCACGCTGGATATTGATATGTTCCATGTGTCTGATGAGGTATTAAGTGGGATTTTTTACATCTTTAACAGTGTTATTGCTTACTTTCGAATTTTTGTTAATGTATATGCTTTAAATTTTATATGTGATTAATAAATTGATGTGAATTGAATTGAACTTAAAAAAAATCATGGTCTGCCATGAGCAATACTAGTATTTAGTGTATTTCCCTGGCCGTATTTGACTTGACCGTACTGGAGATCCCAGGTTCGATTCCTAAGGGGAAATGTCAAATAAATTTCAGTGTTTTTTTCACTCTATTATTTATTTAATACTATCCTGAACTGGTATCTGAAGCGGAGGGTTGATCACCTTTCCTTCATGTATTAACGATCAAGATAAAACTGCGTTTATATGATGCAGTGCCCTATGCACCATCGGGTGCGGGTGAGGATAGGAAGAAGATAATTTGACCAGTTATTTTTATTCACAAAAAAGGCACTCAAATTGTTGTATTTCTTACATTTTTCAAATATTTTTTTCAAAATGAAAACCCTGACATTCTCAAAGATAAAACATACATCATTGATGTCATTAAAAGCCAAATAAAGTATTTATTCCTTGAATTTACAATTATAATCAATATTGTATCTGATAAGATATTTTTTACAACAAACATTCTTTCATTACAGATAAAATTAATTACAAATTACTTTAAAAGTGTAAATTTATAATTACAGTTATCAAGCAAGGCGAAGTGTTTATTTTTACACGAATGAAATATATTGTCGGTTAAATGCCAAAAGACCACAAAACAATTAAAAAAAAGAAAATGAAAAAGAAAAAAAAAAAAACTCCTTTTTCCAAAAATGGTATCTAAATCGTCAACGTTTTCATATTCGGAAAAGGCATCCATGATTCTAAATGAAATGGACGTCTCTAACGCTAGAATCATGGGTGTCTTTTTCGAATATGAAAATATTGACTACAACATTTTGAGTGTGTCCAAATATTTGTTCACAAAATCTGGATTATCTGAGATAAACCAGATTTTGTGAACAAGTATTTGGACACACTCAAAATGTTGTAAATAAATTATCTGGTCAAATTAGAAGCTTAAAATAATAAAAATGAAAATGGTATTTTCTGGCGTTTCTCATGTGTGTGATTATAATCCAGGATTCGGACCTCACATACTAATATAAGAGTTTCTGCTTAATAAAAAGCTTCTTAACATCTCACCAATAGATGTCTCAGTCTAGTGAAGTTCTAGTGATTCAAGAACAAGGTTTCTAAATTGGTTCATATATATAGAACATCCAAGAATTTGAGTAGTGTGGTTGTCAATAATGGGTAGAATTGGTGAATGTTACACGTGTGTAAAGTGATCACTTAAACCAGCCTATGACGGTCGTCAGCCCCGTAAATGCCCAGACTTCCATATTCTTCTTCATCTTTGATGAGATGTCAAAAATAATATGAAAATATTGACTATTTAAATACCATTTTTAGAATAAAAAAAAGTCCCTCTCCAAGCACAAGAACTCAATCTCTTTCTTGGATAGGCTCACCGCAACTAAGATTATAAGATTGTATCAAGTAGAAATGTATACAAATCGTATTAAATTGCATAAAAAAATGTTAATATATATTTTTTTAATCTATTTTTATAAAAAAAACGTATATCGCTCATTCCTTTCAAGAACGTCATAAATCAAAATACCTGATTTTTCAGGAGAACGTTTTTAAAGTTTAAAAATATAATACAATGTTTTAAAAATTAATATCAAGCAACTTACGGAACTTTTTACTGTGAAACAGATCTTTTTAGGTAAAACCTGAAGGTTTTTTCTCCATTTGAAAAATATTTAGTATATTTAAAAAAATAATTAAACAATACCTTTTCTTCAAAATGCAAAAACAACACTTTCTGCCCTGTAGCGGGTAAATATTAAGTTTAAAATATGCCGCTTTCGCTGGGATATAGTACATTTTTTGGGCATTCCGAAAACATGCACAAATGAAAATAGACGATTTTTGATTTATGACGTTCTTGAAAGGAGTGAGTGATATGTCGTGTTTTAATATCTAATATTACAAATATACTTTTAACTTTAACGGACTGGCGTCTGAATAGCTCCAATAGGTACGTTTTAATACACCCTAGCTCTTTCTAAATTACTTGAAGTTGAAGAGTTTGTAGGTACAATAAGTAGATACGTAAAGGTCACATCTAAGAATCCTCATATATTTTACTACCCGAACTGAAGTAAAGTTCAAGTGATCTAAAGTTTAAACTGTTGACATTTCCAAAATTGCGTAATTTACTCATATATCAACTTACTTTCTATTCATCTGTTCCCCCATTTTGGCGATAAATCCGCACTCCTTCTGAAACAAAAATTAATAAATAAATAAAACGTTATGGAAAGGGTAAATAGTTTTCCAAGTTAAATACATTTTCGTAAAATACTATCTCAAGGGCTCTTCACTGTGATTGATTTGAGGAAAAGGAAATAGTCTAAATGATTTAGCAAGCAAATGCGTTTTTAGTTTTTTTTATAAATTTTTTATTTTATTTTTTATTTGAAAAAAAATTAGTTATGAAATATTTAAATTTTAATTATTAAAAAAAATCAATTTCATATTATTTCTGTGATCCTAAGCGGCTCATTATTTGAAATAGGTGGTAGAGTGCGTTCGAAACGAGATACTCTGACTCAAGAGTCCGCGACACTAACCACGGGACCAAAACCAGACACACATCATCTCGCTCTAATTATATCTAACTGCTGGCGGAAGACTTAAGAGTAAAGAGTTTTCTACGCCATCGGTCCCACAACAGCAAAGGCACGCTTGCCAAATTTAGTGCGATGGTTGCAAGCTGGTAAAATAACTTTACCCGTAGCAATAATAAACCTTGACATGCATAAATAACACCATGAAAACCATCCAAGTAATACCGAAATCTTGAATAAAATCCTTCCCTGAGGAAGACAAGGTATTTGTCGAAACCGATTTGAAAAATGGTACCAAATATAAAAAAGAATATTTTGAATTATTTTTTTATAAAGTTCAACTAAAATATTTAATGGTATTAAATAAGGTTTTTGTCCACCTCCGTAGTGTAATGGTCAGCACGCTCGGCTACCGTTCTGGAGGTCCCGGGTTCGATTCCCAGGGGGGTCAAATAAATATAAGTGATTTTTTCACTGTAATATTTATTCAATATTACCCTGGACTGGTACCTGAAGCGGAGGGCTGATCACCTTTCCTTCATGTGTAAACGATCAAGATAACTCTGCGTTTATATGACGCAGTTCCCTATGCACCATTAGGGTGCGGATAAGGGTTTTATTATTATTATTTTATTTTTTTGTTTATTATATTGATAAGGGTTTTATTATTATTAAATAAGTTTTATTATGAAATAAGGTTAAAAAAATTTTACGTGCATTACATAATGACAGGTATAATCCTTGCATAAGAATTTTCTTTTGAAATTATTTTATAATGGGTATTAATTTTATTTGTCGGTTTGTATTATTTCTGTATTATCTTTGTGGACTTCGGTATATGGTTTTCTGATAATTTCGTTATAATTTCTTACATCTTATCATAAAAGAGCTAAATTTTAGTGAAAATATACTAATTTTCCACATTAAAAATTAAGTATTTTATTTATTGTTTCGGCATTAACTTTGTGGTAAGACATGTTACAATGATTAAAGAAAACAATTGTTTTTTACCACTTGAATTTTATTATAGACTACATGTTTCAGAAAACATGGAAGTTTAACTTCTGAAACATGTAGTCTATAATAAAACTCAAGTGGTAAAAAACAAGTGTTTTCTTTGATCATTGAAAAATAAAGTAATTATAATATTTCAATTCCTATATGGGTCAAAATAAAATCTCAAGTATTTTCACGACAGATAAAAGTCCAATATAGGGGTCCACAATTCAATAAAAAAATATGGGAGGTAAAAAGTAATAAAAACCTTTATAAAATTTTATATCACTTTTTTTAAATCGAAATATCTTGACCTTGAAGATAATCATTTTCATTTTTACACTTTTTTGACATCTCAACATAGATAAGAAGAATATGGAAGTCAGGGGATTTACCGAGCTTATGAACCGTCATAGGCTGGTGATCTTTTAAAGTGATCTTTTACACACGTAAAATATTCACAATTCTACCCATGATTCATAACTACATACTAACATTTTTGGAACTCCTACATATATCATTAATCTCATGGCGCTGTACATATGAGTTCACAAGAGCCATCTATGTTGGATTGATATAGCTTTTATTTAGAAGAGACCCTTTTTGGATGAAAGCAAGATTCCTGTATTATTTTTGGATACTGGAAAATACGTGAAAACATGAGTTTCAATTTTATGCAGCATAGAATTTGACCTGTTAATTTTTATAACATTTTGAAGGTGTCCAAATACTTGTTCACAAATTTGGGTTTTATCCACTACGGAGTTATTTTTAATGATTTTCAGTTATCAATTTTTACCAAATGATTCAAACATGACCAATAACAGATGGTGGCTAGCGTCGGATTGCCATATTTACTCTAAAAAATTCAGAAAAATAGTCGACTGGCAAATTTAGGTTGGCTGCTAGCACAACAATATTGAATTTTTTTTCTTATAACACCGTTTTTGTATTGAAAAAAAAAAGTTTTCTTCAAAATAAATATATGGTTTTGAAAAGAAGTGAGTTATTGAAAGGTAAGGAGTTTAATTTTTTTTCCATAAATATTCCAAAAAAATCTAATAATTTAATACTATTTACATAATAAAAAAAAAATGTGCATGAAGATACGTGTGGCTTTGCGCAGCCGGTCATTTATTGAATTGTACTTAATGATAACGATTGTTTTAAAAATATATATATATATATTAAGTGCAATTTCAATTGTACAAAGCGGTTTTTTGTAGTTTCAAATCAAGTTAGGGGAATCCTACCTAATATCGACACCCTTCTTTTACACACGGAATTTTTCACAAAAATAGCACCACTTCGTCGTATGGTATGTCTTCCACTGAAGAAGTATATCTTGTAAACGATAGCAGATTTACGTAATGAAATCTCGTATCAGTAACGAATGAATTATCAAGTTAGTGATAAAAAACAATGAGTTAATCAATTTTTTATATATATGTATATATATAAAGTGCAAGCTGATATGAGGTCTTGCAAAAGTGCTTATACGTATTCCACGATACTGAATTGAAGGAATTCGCAGATAATACTGATTGAATCCAGCAGGCCTAAAAATATCCACACTTTGGTAAGAATAAATGATTATTATTATTATATCGCTCACTCCATTCAAGAACGTCATAAATCAAAAATCGTCAATTTTTAGTTGTGCATGTTTTTGGAATGCCCAGAAAATGTACTATATCCCAGCAAAAGAGGCATAGTTTAAACTTAATATTTACCCGCTACAGAGCAGAAAACGTTGTTTTTGCATTCTGTAGAAAAGGTATTGTTTAATTTTTAAAAAAATATACTTTATATTTTCCAAATGGAGAAAAAACCTTCAGGTTTTACCTAAAAAGATCTATTGCACAGTAAAAAGTTCAATTGGCTTAATATTCCTTTTTAATACATTGTGTTGTATTTTTAAACTTTACAAGGGTTCTCCTGAAAAATCAAGTTTTTTGATTTATGACGTTCTTGAAAGGAGTGAGCGATATATTAAACCCATATCGCTTCCTATGTTAAGCATGCGGACTAAGCATCCAAAAACTGTCTCCAGGCTTCACTGTCATCCGCCAGCTCCCTTGCATCCCCCCAAGTCAGGTCCACGTCCCGAAGTTCAGACGAGGACGCCGACGAATTGTCAGCAGTGGTCGTCCTGGGCGGCGCGAACCTGATGCCTTGTAAAAGAGGCAAGCTTGATTAAGGCTCCGGGAGGCACGGAGTACATGGCCAAGCCAATTGAATCGCCTTTTCTTGACGACAGTTGTGACCAAGATTTGCTGCGTCCTACCTTATCTCTTCATTCCTCACAAATTCAAACCACCACACGCCTAAAATTCTCCGCTGACACCTATTCTCAAAGCTTAGTATACGGTTGCTCTGGGCCCTTGTAAGGTGCCATGTTTCACAGCCGTATAAGAGAACAGGAGCAATGCAGGCTTTGTATAGGCGGCATTTGGTCTTCACCGAGTATAAATCCGATCTCCAGACAGCCTTCATACTGTTAAATGCGGACCCTGCGAGCCCTAATCGCACTCCCAGTTCCTTTTGAAGGCTGCCATTTTCAGTCGCGTACAGAATATACATATGTATATGGAAACTTTTTTAACTGCTTACCTTTCAATAACTCTTTTCTTCTGAAAACCATATAATTATTCTAAAGAAAAACTTATTTTTTCAATACAAAAACAACGTTTAAAAAAATGCGATTACGTTAAATGTTACCTGAGTTTGAAAAAAAGGTGCGGGCCTTATTATTAATTATCTCGCCTTAAAACATTTTCTTTGTAGGTTTTAAATGGGAAAAATACAAAGTTAGCGTTTCACTCAGGTTCTGTTGTGATCACTCAATACTTTGTATAGTAACTTGTATTTCATGTACAATGTTTTCTTTTGCGACCAAATACGAGTCTTGTGGAATTTCCCACACCGTGCAAAGTCATAAAGAATGAATGAAGACTCTCTTTACTGCGATTGTTTGAAAAATAAGTACATCCATACTTCATAAAAGTACAGTAAATCCTCGATATAACGGACAAATTGGAAGGAGGAAGTGTTCGTCAAAACCAGAATTTCATTTAAAAAAAATAGAATCCATATAAAAAAATGCTTCTTTTGAAAACATGAACTCTGTATATTTTGTATAAGTATTAAAAGCATTGTTAAGTTTGTGGTACGGTAATATAACACTCTCCTTATCATTAATTTTTTTTAAAGTGGTATTACACAAAGTGAACGATGATAAGGAGAGTGTTATGAACACTGTATTTAGTATATAAATAAACAATACAAAATACAAACAAAATTCTTTTTATTGTCTTCAGGCACTTGTGAACTGACGTTGCTGTTTGATATCGACGCGCTTGCTTTCGGTAACCCTGCTTAGAAAAGAGAATCAAGTTTGGATGCACTTTTGAATTTTCTTCATCTTCTAGCCCTTATCCGCATTCAATGGAGCATAGGGCACTGACTCATATTGACGCAGTGTTATCTTGATCGTTACTTATGACAAGCAAAATCATTATATTTATTTTTTATGCCTTCTTCCTGGCTACATCCCAGCTGATCGTCCCTGCAGACTGCTGGGGTCAGCTCTCCTCGTCCTCAGGTTGTAGGTCCATCTGTCCTGGACAATGTCACCTAATATTTTTTTTTGTGTATCATTATCATTATCATCCTATCATTATTATCAATTTTGAAGTTTGCCGTTTATTTTTAAAAATCAACTCTCTAAAATTACGATATAGTATAATATTAATTGACCGGATTTTTGTCCATTTTATATCCGAAGTTCGTTAAATAGAGTTCCGTTGTAATGAGGTTTTACTGTACACCCACACTGCATAAAAGTATAAATAAACACTGTTCAAAATGCAATCTGCTGACTGAGGGAAGAGTGACTCTCGCAAGTTATGTGCAAATAAACGTTTTGAAATGATAATATTTATATTGATAAACACAATGTTGTATTTCATACGCGCACGAAGAATTCGAAAGGCAAATTTTACGACTTGCATATTATGAGTACCTACCTACTTAATTACAGCATTGATACAAATACAAAGCGATATTTTCTTCACACAAATGCAGGTGGAAAACGAATACCCTTTCTATTTGTAACTTTATTAATTTGTAACTAAAATGTAACTTTGTTTTAAAATCACAATAATGTGATTTGTCCGCCTCCGTAGTGTAATGGTCAGCACGCTTGGTTACCGTTCTGGAGATCCTTGTTCGATTCCCAGGGGAGGGGTCAAATAAATATAAGTGATTTTCACTCTATTCGATATTACCCTGGACTGGTACCTGAAGCGCTGGGCTGATCACCTTTCCTTGGTGTGTTAACGATCAAGATAACACTGCGTTTATATGATGCAGTGCCCTATGCACCATTGGGGTGCGGATAAGTTCGAATAAGTTGTATTTTATAAAAAAAAAACATTCGTTTGAAAATGTCATAGCTAGGCGAAACAATTGTGGCAATATTAATTTTTATGTGTTTTTTAAAAAATAAAATACAACTTAGTAGACTCAAAAAATCTGTGTTTGATTTAAAAATTAATACGTTAATTAAAATGGAGTTCTACAAATTAAACGCCAAATCAGTCATTAATAATTAGTTGATATTTTTAATTTTCTACCGGTTGACACCATTGGCTAAAAAACTTATTTTATTTTACTTGAAAAACTATTTTTTTAACATAGCGTGGTTTGCCAGTGGACACCTTAATTGGAGGGAGAGTCAATTTCGATGGCTTACGATGTCAAAATCTAGCGTTAGAGGTACATGCCTCATAAAGTTTTTTTTTCTTTTTTAAATACCCATTTCGACTGTCACCTAATATAATTTAGTAACATTGATATTGAATTTTATAAATATCCGCGTAGTGTCGCCCTATCTGGATCTGGCACACTTCCAGATATTGCCGGAAATTATTCATACAGATAATGTGATGGCCCACCATTTGCATGCGCGAATTTGTTCGTCTAGAGCAGAGTTCCCCAAACTTTTTTGTGTCGTAGACCCCTTGCCATGTTTTTCGATTTTTGGTAGATCCCTCCTTACCTGATATTGTTTTTCAGCAAATTCACTATCTCCTAATGTATTTTTGAAAGTCGATGTATGTAGTGCACATTGAAAGATTGAAATTTATAACGTGTATGATAATTTATAAAGTGTAATGAAAATTAAAAAAATACACACATGTTAGGTTAATTCAAATTAAAATTACTCTCTGTTAAATTAAATAAATAAGCAAAAAATAAATGCTTTTAGTCTTAGGAATAAACTTGATGTCGTTGACCTCCATTTCTTTTTCATAGACCCCCAATTTTTTTCGCTGACATATACCCCTTCCAAGTCGTCGTAGACCCCTGGGGGTCGATATAGACCACTTTGGGAATCACTGGTCTAGAGCAGTGTTTCCCAATCAGTGGTACGCACGCCGGCATGTACGAAGAGGGGGTAGAAACTATGTATTTCTTATTTTAATTATCTTTGTATTTATTTATCAGTGGGAACATGGACAGAATTGCGCTGGCTTCAGTCATTGTTATATCGTAGTCGTACAGGAGAAAGTGACCAACTAACAAAACGTAAAATGTTCAGGAGGGCCATTTAAGTCACTTTTGCTTGGCAACAAAATAAACATCAATGCAGTTAGCCATTTTTAATAAGTCACTATATTATACTTTCAAGTTTAAAATCCTTTGTGATGTCTTTTAGGGCAATATTAAGCTATTAAGATAGCAAATAGTCAATGATTACGTTTTTGTATAAAATGCACTCGGTCACACTTTCTCCTGTATGACTACGATATTGCTAATTACGGGTTTATATTTTTTTTATGAATCTCTATTGTTTCGAAATGTTACAGTTTATGACTATTAGTATTTTTATAAAATAGATTTCTACATTATAACAATTTTTAAAACAATTTATTTTAAATTTTATTAAAAATTAATCGATATTGCCAAAAAGTGACTGTCGATCAATTAATAAGAAAAATATATATTTATATAATACGAAGTTAATGCATTATCTTTTCACTGTTATTCCATTCCAGGTTTAATAAATCTTGTTTTTCTTTAAAGTTTTTTTTTCAAAATAAAATAGACCGTTTGAAGAAATACTACTTATTAAATATTTATATTTTTATAAACGACATCATTTATTACTCAAGATATTAAAGTTCTATTGTATTTCTCTGTAGTGAGTAGTCCGCCTCCGTAGCGTAATGGTCAGCACGCTCGGCTATTGTACTGGAGGGCCCGGGTTCGGTTCCCAGGGAGGGGCCAAATAAATATAAGTGATTTTTTTCACTTTAATATTTATTCAATATACTTGAGGGCTGATCACCTTTCCTTCATGTGTTACCAATCAAGATAACACTGCGTTTATTTAATGCAGTGCCCTATGCACCACTGGGTGCGGAAAGGGGTTAAATAAGTATAATGCAATAACGTAGAAATACTTCACCTAGGGGTTTATCATCAGATTATTGCTATATTTAGGAATAAAAAATAAAAGAAAGTTTCAGAAACACTGGTCTACATAGTATAAAGATGGGCGCCCATAGAAAAATACCCGATAAATTCCCGTAAATACCCTCATATACATATATCCGCAGGGCACATCCTAAGAGATGTCATCCCAGAGACAACATAAATTCTATAAACACCCGCGTAAATGCTGTAGTCGAGTGTGAGGATAATTTATGAAGAAAAAATATATATAAAAATGGAATGTAAACAAAGAAGGAAAGTTTCCTAAAATGCGCTTTAGAAATATTTTCTTCAGGATATTACACCTGGCTTTCAAAATTTTTTTTTTCTCCTGATTTTTTTAAAAATAAAGGAATAACCCGCATAGCCTCTACTTTAAGAGGCTTGTCTACAGGTAGGATGGTAAGAGGATAGGGAAGGAAAATGTGAAAATACATGACAAACACCCAGACCAATTGAAAACATATTTACAACATTTTGAGTGTGTTTAAATACTTGTTTGTCATAAAATCTGGATTATCTCCAATTACAGGAGTTACCTTTGTAAATAAATTATCTAATCAAATTATAATTTATTTACAACATTATAAGTTAATGTTGTGAATAAATTATCTGGTCAAATTAAAAGCTAAAATAATAAAAATGAAATTGATATTTTCTGGCGTTTCTCATGTGTGTGATTATAATCCAGGATTCGGACCTTACATACTAATAAAAGAGTTTCTGCCCCATAAAAACCTTCTTTTCATCTCACCAATAAATGTCTCTAGTGAAGTTCTAGTGATTCAAGAATAAAGTTTCAAAATTGGTTCATATATATATAGAACATCCAAGAATTTGAGTAGTGTGGTTGTCAATAATGGGTACAATTGGTGAATGCCAAACGTGTGTAAAGTGATCACTTAAACCAGCCTATGACGATCGTCAGCCCCGTAAATGCCCAGACTTCCATATTCTTCTTCATCTTTGATGAGATGTCAAAAAATAATATGAAAATATATAGTTGTTGAATTCATTTTTGCAATTTGTGGGAATCTAACCTGCTACGTTAGTTTCGCAGTCGAGCGCCTACCCAACTACGCCACGGCGCCTGCCTCTAACAGCTCTTTCGGATTTTAACTAGAACTAACAAATTCACAAACCCTGTTAAAATTTAACATAATAATGAAAAATCCATATGAAGAGTCATCCCTTAAATTCAACCCCTATGTATTTTACCCTTATCAAGTTAAAACCTAAACCATATGTTTAGTAAATAAACGTAGCTATGTATCTTTCTTTTTCTTCCAACCCTTATTTGTACCCAATGGTGTATAGGGCACTGCATCGTATAGAAGCAGTGTTATCTTGGTCGTTAAATACACGATGGAAAGGTTATCAGCCCTCCGCTCCAGGCACTAGTTCACGCAAACGTAAGTGGAAAACGAATTTCCTTTCAATTTGAGATTATGTATATTTATTTATTTATTATTATCATTACTGTGTCTGTGTCTTCACTGGATTTTTTCACTGGGGTTAGAGGGCACATTTTACAGTTCATATTTATAACATAACCAAATGCAGTCGAAATTCCGTTCTCTCAGACGAACGTGCGTCAAAATATTGTACGATAGATTTTGGAGTAGTGATATAAGGAAATAATGCAAGGCTGAGATAAGCATTATTGATAAAATTAAGAAAGGTGTGTTGAGATGGTTTGGACATGTGGAACAAATACGTGAGGAATGAACGGTGAAACAAATTTATGAGGTGAATGTAATTGGAATTAGAAACAGAAGAAGACCGAGGAAAACATTGTTGGTAAAATTTCAAAAAAAAATGTTAAAAGACAGTGAAACTAATTGATAAGGCAAATGTAGTTGGAAATAGAGGCAGAGGAAGACCGAGGAAAACTGGGCATGATATGAAAACTAGTTATATCAAAAACTTGAAAGCGGTCAGGTCAGGAGTCGAAATAATCGGAGGGTATATATGAGATGTATGCATAAAGTAGAGGCAAAGAATGATTGGAAATACAGAGTGGTGCGGCGTTCTATTCTCTATGCCTACCCCTGCGGAAGCGGTGTAATGGTTAGTTAGTTAGTTAATGTTTCATAGAGACATATCGCTTTATGTAAAAACACATCGTTTTGTAAAAAAAGGTTTTAGGATTATTCGCTTGCTGACTAAATGTACCGATACAGAAAAAATAAGAAAAATATAGGCAGGTACTTACTTTATACTATATTATTTTAGTAGCTAGGTACCTACGTAGCCAATAATAAATTATTTTTGTCATTTACGAATAAAAATGTCACAAATCACATCACGAATATTTACAATAACGTCACATTAAATAAACAAATAACACTTTTATTGAACGCCTGCGATCACGCACAAACGATAACTTTATTCACTAAATAAAATAACACCATCTTATTGGTGAGGCCGCGTTACATTTCCATTTTCCCCCCAAATAGGAGCCAACATGGCGACCTTCCCGCGCGTTCGGAAGCAGATCTGACACTAACTTACTAAATTTAAATTCTCGTAAATAGTTGGCGCTCTTTGCTTAGGTCAGGGGTCGCCAATCCGAAGAAAGGTGGACAAATGTTCACCTTTTTTGTTTTAAATAAAAAGGCAACTTTAGGAAATATATATTCAAAGCTGACTTAAAATCGTATTCGCTTTAGTCAATTTTTTTAAAAAAATAAAATTAAACACTTGAATATACCACTTTAATGAGTTTTATTTATATATACGACTAGTTTCGAAAACGACAAATGTTTTCAAACATTTGTCGTTTTCTTGTTTTTTTTGTTGTTTCTTCTGGTAAAAATTAAAACTGTTTTGTTGTTCACTTTTAATTTGTACCAGAAGATGAAAACATCTGCCGTTTTCGAAACTAGTCATATATATAAATAAAACTCATTATAGTGGTATATTCAAGTGTTTAATTTTAATAAAATAATCATGTCATTCCACAAAGTTAGTGCCAAATCAATAAATAATATAAAAAAATACTTTATGGAAAGTTATTTGTGTTAGTGATTAGTTATGTTTTCTGATTTGTTTCGTAAACATGCTACTTACGTTATGTTTTTTATATGCCTATTTTGCCCTGTGTTACTTTTGTTTAATTTTTTTTATGTAAATATATATTTTTTGACTTTCTTATTTGTGTTTCAGTCTTGTTAACCTCAATCCCATGTCCCAAAATGAGATTTATTTATTTATATATATATATATTTATATATATATATATATATATATATATATATATATATATATATATATATATATATATATATATATATATATATATATATATATATATATATATATATATATATACAGACTGTAAACTGAAGTAAGGGGCCCGATTCTGTACGCCATATCTATATATAGAAAAGTTTAGATAACTTTAACGTTATTTCTGGATTTCTATATCTAACCATTTTATGCACTGTGAATCCGTTTGCCGGTTTTTATAGTATTGCCAATCATAAATTAAATGGCTAATTTTGAAAGGTGTGTTGAGATGATTTAAACACGTGGATCAAATGAGTGAGGAATGAACAGTAACACAAATTTATAAGGCGAATGAAGTTGGAAATAGGACCAAAAGAAGACCGTGGAAAAATTGGCATTAACAAGTATGTTAAAGAGTTAAAAATGGTCAGGTCGGAATAATTGGAACAATCGGTGGGAATGTATGAGGAAATGCATTTATGTGGAAGAGGCGAGGATTGCTTGCAAAGACAGACTGGCGTAGCGTTCTTTTCTCTCTGCTTACCCCTGCTGATAAGCAGCGTAATGGTTAGTTAGCTTTTTTTACCTATTTCAACAAAAAAAAAATACATGTAAGGTAGAAGTGGGCAGTAGTTAGAGCGATTATTTCCAGTGCTGGAGGTCCTATATACCTAATTTTACGACCCAAATGCGCTTCGAGAGCCGCTGTTAGGCGACCCCTGGCATAGGTTATTCACTATGGTCGCGGTATAAAAATATGTGCACTGCGCGCGGCGTTTCATTGACTCGGAATATTAATAACTTATTTACGATTCTATGTTTACAAATACACTTATCACCCGTCTACTCCTACCACGGCAGTGCAGTCGCACAGATTAGTTTGTACAAGTCTCCGATGAAATTGAGTACAGTGGAACCTCTTATAACGAGCATAATTCGTTCCAGCATCTTATTTGATAAGCTAAACATTTTTCCCATGGAAATCAATGTAAAATACGATGCGTTCCATGCCAAAAGAAAACTCAATTTTTATGTATAGTTTATTAACGTTTATTCAAATAAAATAACTTTTAAATTGTTAAGGAGTGTGACAACTTGGAATACAATTAGATTAAAAAAAGTCAATAAAAATATTAATTTGTGACAAATAATTAATTCTTTTTAACTAGAAAACTGTCTAAGGACTTGTGTAATATATCCAAAATAAAACAAGGTTTTTGTTGGAATGAATTCTATATTAATTTATGTATATCTTAATACGTGACGCGTTTCGTCTTCTTAGGGCATTATCAAATACTAATTGTCTAAGGACATTGTCTAAGGACATTTGTTTTTGCCCTCGCTTAAAAAAATTGGCGAAAACGTGTCGCAACATAATCATTGAACGAATTTGTAGCACAATTAGTCACTTCCTTATTAGGATGATGCTTCTTAATTTACGATGCAATAGTTTATCATAGTTTCAGCATTTCTCTTATTATGCTAGAAGATTGTTGCTCTTCTTTTTCCTCCTCCTCTATTAACATGCTCTCCTCTATAAATTCTTGCTGTGAAACACGATGCAACTCCATAAGCTCTTCGAGGGTCAGTTCTTGACTGTGCTCTTTCACAAGCTCTTCAATATCGTTATTATCTACCTTGAGCCCCGGTGCGGAAGTCCCAACTCACAAGGGACTTGCCCTTTGTTGAAATGTCTACATTGGCGGATTTATTGCTAAAAAGGTCGACCCAAAGTAAATGACCCGAAGTAGTTTTAAGTGTGTAAATGATGCTGTGGTGGTGAAGGGTGGTATTGTTTGCATGCTAAAGTAGTGATTGTCCTGACGAAGAGACGGGTACGTCTCGAAACCGGTAGACATAAAAATCTCGATGAGTGGTTATATACTAATATTATTAACATTTTTGTAAACAAAAAAATAAGTAAAGACAGACTAGTAATATTGGTCAAAACGTTTGATACCTTATACAGTGGAATCCCTCATAACGAGCATAATTTATTCCAAAACCTTAATTGTTAAGCGAAACACTCTTTTTATTTTGACTGGTGTGAAAGTCCCGGCTCACAAATTAATGTCGTGAAAAAGGAACTCGCCTTTTCTCTGTAACTCGTTATGCGAAATATCGCTCGTTAAGAGAGCAACTTTTTCAGATTTTTTGCTCGCTATCCGAATTACTCGTTATGGGAGGTTCCACAGTACCTACCACATGCTTCAAGTACATACACGCTACACCTTCAACGTGTAGGTACCTAATGGCAATGAAAATGAGAGCGTTCACAAAGAAACTTCAATGTTTTCAATTCTTGTGATTTTTTTAAAAGGAATAACCCGCAAAGCCTCTGCTTTAAGAGGCTTGTCTACATATAGGATAGTAAGGATAGGGAAGGCTTATGTCAAAAACACCCAAACCAATTGAAAATAAATCTTTCTTGAATTTATTTTGCAGTTGGAGGGAATCAAACCCGCGACGCCAGTTTCGCAGTCGAACGTCCACCTAACTATATCACTGCAACTATCCATTCACTCTCTTTGAATCCTTTCACGATGAAATATCACATAAAATGATAGTGTGTATTGTTTTTAACCAGCCATAGATTGAGTGTACAGATAAGTAGGTATGGAAATTATTCTGCTTTGAAATTTCGCTCTCATACTTTTTGCTGCAAAGATTTATCTTGAATCTAACTTTTAATGCTTTGTGAAATGGTGTGAAATATCAGCAAATAATAATAAATGCTCGTTAAACATTGAATATATCGTAGTCGTGCAGGAGAAAGTGACCAACTAACATAACGTAACATGTTCAGGAGGGCCATTTAAGTCACTTTTGCTTGGCAAGAAAATAAACACCAATGCAGGTAGTCATTTTTAACAAGTCAATATATTACACTACCAAGTTTATAATCCTTTAGGATTTTTCAGGGCAATATAAAGCTAGTAAGATATCAAATAGTCAATGATCACGTTTTTGTAAAACAATGCACTTGGTCACTTTCTCCTGTATGACTACGATATCTCTATTATCGAGAGTAGAAAATATAAACCTACTGACATTTGCGTCAGTAATCTGTACATTGTTTTAGGAGTCGTTCAGTAAAGTTATGAAATAGAAAAGATGTTACTATATTTTGACTTTTGTTTTTAACCATTATCCGCACCCAATGGGTGCATAAGCACTGCATCGTATTGACGCACTGTTATCTTGATCGTTACTTACATGAAGGCGAGGTGATCACTCCTGCGCTTCAGTCCAGGGAAATATGCAATAAATATCAGAGTGTAAAATCACTAATATTTATTTTCTTATTTTCACCCCTTCCTAGGAATTGAACCCGGGACCTTCAGCTCGGTAGCTAAACATGCTTACTATCACACCATGGAGGAGGACAAAAATAATGTCATTTTAGTATTTTTTTATAAATAAAAATGTAAATTCGTTTTTTCCAAATTATTAAATCTCAAGTTATCATCAATTTTGGCAGGTAAAAAAGGATTTTTTAAAAAGGTATTCTTAGGTACTTCCAAATTCTTCTTCATCTATGTGGAAAGGTTAAAACGTCTCAACTTTTTATTTTATATTTCGTGTGTTTGTTGCTAATAAAATAATTTAAAAAAAAAAGTAAAACAAACACTGAAATATCAACCAGAACAATCGTGTTTTCTAAGATGCAACGTCACGGCTCGTAAATTCATTTTCGACTGATAAAAGAGAAATTTAATGAATACACATCGTAAAAATTATTTACCAGACTACATTTATTTGAGGCATCATCATATCAGCATGGAACTCGAAAGGCGGCTCGTGAAAAGTGCAAGTAGTTGAACTGGTATGCCTGTATCACATGCAAATTAAATTTAGTTGTGTTTTTTATGGTTTTATGTGAATGTGTTGAAAAACGTTGTATGACAGAAATGAAGTAACTCGTTGAAACTTAAGAAAACTAAAGTAACTAAAGAAAATCGTTGTATGACAGATATGAAGTAATACGTTGAAACTAAAGAAAACTAAAGTAAGTAAAGAAAATCGTTGTATGACAGATATGAAGTAATACGTTGAAACTAAAGAAAACTAAAGTAACTAAAGAAAATCGTTGTATGACAGAAATGAAGTAACTAGTTGAAACAAAAAAAAAACTAAAGTAGGTAACTAAAGAAAATCGTTGTATGATAGAAATGCAGTAGTTTCAACAACTAAAGAAAACCAATGTAACGCCCTAAGGGCGCTTGTGCACTACACGGAATTTTACCGTCCCGCAGTCCGGTTTTAATAAATAAAAGCGACTACGACAGTTTAGCGTGATCGGATTTACGCGCACCGTGATCACGCACCGATCCGAAGAAAGACGGACAAAAGTGCAAGCCAATCATCCGTTTTATCATGCTAACCGGACTGCCGAACGGTAAAATTTCTGTAGTGCACAAGCGCCCTTAGGGCGTTTGTCGACTACCGTCGAATTTTACCGTCCGGCACGTCAGTTAGCGTTTTAAAACGATGATTGGCTTGGATTGGCTTCTGCTTTTGTCCATCTTTCTTCGGATCGGAGCTCTTGAACGGTGCGTGAACACGTTACTTAAATTCGATCACGCTAAACTGTAGTAGTCGTTTTCATTTTTCAAAACCGGACTGCGGGACGGTGAAATTCCGTGTAGTGGACAAACGCCCTTACATGTATAGGCCCCTGAAAATTACATATAACACACAATATTTTTTAACGCCGGTTCTCGTGTAATATACTAAATGCACCAACATGAAACATATTTACGATTCCGCGCAGTTTATCGCGCGTTGTCTCATTAACGTCCTTATCACACATTTTATATCAAACATTTCCTTTTATCTTATTTTGCAATAATCCCAGCACTACGTTTTTGATCGTTCGTTCCAATATGGCGACAGGAAAACGCATCACGTATTTCTAGATAAATCCCTTATTATTATTTTTTTACCGTTATCGGGTTCCTGAAATTTGGCAACACACGGTGCTTGTACATAATTTTAATTTTATATTAAGGCGAAGTCTTCGTTAAATGTCAACTTTATTTTCTCTAAATCCAGGTAATTTTTTACGTAAATGATTTATTTCTTAAATAATCGTTTTTTCATTGGAAATATAAGTTTTTCTTTAAAATAATTATATGGTTTTGAAAAAAAAGTAAGGAGTTTCTAAAAAGTAAGGAATAAAAAAAATCTATATGTATTCTAAAAAACAAAAAAGTTTCCAATATAAATTTTAAAAAAAAAATCGAGCATAAGGACACGTCGAGCCCTGGGCACGGCTCTGCGCATTCTGATTTGAACGCTTGAGATCTGGGCCTTAAAGGTGTCTCAAATTGAGATAAAAGATTTATTTTTTTATATTAAGATGGAAGTCTGATCATCACAGTGCTTACGACCTGGCATTTGACTGGCTAAAGTGATCACTTTGTACACTTCTGTACGTTCACCAAAAATATTTATTTTATTTTATTGTTATACCTACAAGGACCTCCTACATATTTGCATTGAACAGGTTATGCAGCTAATACAAATAGGGGTATGCAGTTCAGAGTGGCCTTGCCATTTCTGCTATTTTTCATTCCTCTCCCATAGTACCTACCTATTATTTCCATTATTCTTATTTATTCAACCCCTATCCGCACCTAATGGTGCATAGGGCACTGAATCATTATGACCCAGTGTTATCTTGATCGTTACTTACATGAAGGCAAGTTGATCAATCCTGTGCTTTAGGGACCATTCCAGGGTTATCCATTTTATATATGAATAAATATTCATATATAAAATCACTGATTTATTTTCACCCCCTCCCCTGGGAATCGAACCCGGGACCTCCAGCATGGTAGTCAAATACACCAACCATTACATCACGGAGGTGGACTATATCTTCTTATATAACAGTTATGTCATTCATATATTATTTATTATATAAAATAAAATACGTTTTATCACATATAACTACATAACAAGCTTATTTTAAGCTATAAAAGAGACTCGACCGCAAAAAATTGACATAAAGCTCTCCTCTTTCTTCCTTCATTTTTTAATGACTTTATTTATTTTGAGATTTTACTTTTTTTTGGCCAAGTGAAGGTGAATTATTCATAAATAATGTGAAACGCAACCTATCTTAACGAATCGATTTCAAAATATCATTCTAAATAGGTACTAAGTTTTCATCCTCCATGTTATATGTATTGCACGATATTTCATATATTTTATTCAATACGTCTTATCTCATACGAGTATAAATACATTATTACGCCATGATTTGCATTTTAAAATATAATGTAAAAGTATACATAATTTATTGATTCTCATTCTGCAATAACAATTACTTTCACCAAAAATGTAATTATATTTCTAATAATTATTATTGGGATTAGCGATGCATTGAATTATAATATCCACTCTATTTTTTGTTGATAGTTACATATAAAGTAATTGATTATTCAGATATTTTTATTATAATCATTATTATGTATTATATAAGTAATATTATATTAAATATGGCATGCTATAAAATGCACTAGTTTAAAACAATAAAGTACATATATAAAACAAACTAGATCTTCATGCATTTATTTGATAAAACACTATTTTTAGAAGTTATTATTTAATCGGATACGTAAAAAAATATTTCTGTGTACATACAGAGTTACATTTAAGTACAAACTACTTAATTATTATTTATATATTTCTCTATTTTTGGTTATTAGTTTAGATTGCATTGGTATTGATTTTTTTACATTATCCATAATTCTAACATTCGAGTTAATAATTATTCTAATCGTGGAATGGGACATTTTATGACAGCCATCTTTTCACTCCTTCGTTTTGTTTTATAATTTTAACTTTGATCTCTTTTGTTTTGCAACAAAACGTTGGTACCCTCTAAAATAATTTAAATTAAAAACATCCATGGATATAGAGTACTAAAGTAACCACAGACACCATTAATTTCTAATATTGTTTATGGCTTCATCAAAGATAAAAATTATATGTAAACAAAACATTACGAACTGTCATATTGGCATTTGACATTTCCCATTCACATTTCCTAGATGTGACCCAGTGAATGTGGGTATCTTTTATGTTTGTTTTATAGTTTTCTTTGTAAATAATTTTAAAATGTAATATGTTTACGCGGTTCGTGTGATAAGCGATCGAATTGTATTAAATACAACAATGTTTTACTAAATTGTTGATAAGCATTTTAAACCAATTGGAGATTCTGGCATATGGAGGTATATCTTTTATCACAACTTTTAATCATAATATTACATGAAATATATTTCATTATTAATGAGAAATGAATGTAAACGATTATTTTTTACTCTCTTATACCCTCTGTTTATAAATTTGACCTAAAAGTGATTAGTATCGCGATTAATTGTAATTTGATATTTTAGAAAGCTAATGTAGGTACGTATCTTAACTTCAAGTTTTTAATACCTGATCGGAAAGTTTAACGAAAACTTACTTATAGAAAACATAGTAATCGACCATATTCAAGTAATTATTCGAAATATTGATTTGATACATAGACAATGTTATTTATACTATTTAGGTGATATTTTTTAAGTGACCTATATTTTCAACTTAAGATTCTTAATTGTATTTAATGTAACCACTATTTGTTAACATACGTCTATCTGAACGACACTTTTGGAGTGAAAATTTAAATTATTTTATGAGTAAAATATGACTTTCTTTTATTTAACTCATATAACATTTCAATGAATACTTTAAAAGAAGGTATAACCTAATGATTCATAAAAAAAATATTCTCCTCATTTATAATAGCCATACAACTAACATTGTTGAGGATAGAAAAAAATATAGTTACTTTAAATACTTTAAATTTAAACAATATTTTATCAATTCATTTTTTATTTATTTTTTAAAGTCTCAACACAATTTACCAAAAAAAAATTTTTTTTTATACAAATACAATAAACAATTCAGTCTACATTGATGAAATCATTTTAACATGTGGACAATAAAAATTATTGTTACCTTAAGTGTATAAAGTAAAATATTAACATCTGTTTAGAATCCTAGCACGGTAGCGGATATTTAAATTAAATTTTCAGCCTACTATAGACATCTATGTATTCAAAACACTATCCATCAACTATAAATTAATTATGTTTACTGCCATCTATTAATGAAAAAACTAAATATAAAAAGTACAACCAATCTAATGTAATGCACATTGTTGATCAAAATTTACAAAAAAAATTCATGAATTTATTTGTAAATATTATAATAAAATATTAGTTCATCTTGAGATACGTTTCCCACGGCATCAAATATATTTCCATTTTTGAGGCCCAGTTTTCGATAAATCGTAACTTAGTTTTCTTTAAACCCAGGTAACATTTGACATTATCAAATTTTTATCACAAATGTAAAATACATTTTTTATATTTGAATACAAAAACACCGTTTTTGTTTTGAAAATATAAATAATAAATCATTTTTCTGCTAAATGAATATATGGTTTTGAAAAGAAAAGAGTTGTTGAATGATAAGGAGTTAAAAAAAAAAAAAATATATATATATATATATATATATATATATATATATATATATATATATATATATATATATATATATATATATATATATTAATAATAAAAGCCATTATGTTTTCTTTTTTTTTATTATTTAACTATCTGCTTACTAAATTTTACTATTGTGAGTAAGGCCTTAATACCGGCGAAAATTTTAAATCAAACGCTGGCCATTTTTAAGTTAATTTTGAGTATAAGACACACTTGAACTTTGGAGGCAATTCTCTAAAGCAAAAAATGCATCTCAAAGTATGTAAAATACAGAAATTCGAATCAGGTTTTATCATAAAAAAATCTGGTGCACAGTAAAAAGTTCAATAAGTAGCTTGATATTTATTTTTAATACATTTCATTATATTCTTAAACCTTAAAAACGATCCCATGAAAAATCAAGTTTTTTTTATAAATGACGTTGTTGAAAGGAGTGAACGATATTAAAATTCTGTTGCATTTTATTGAGTCAATATGTTATTCTTAAATCCGGTTTGCGGCATTTCAATAAAGTTTCACAGTCATCTAAAAGCTGCGCTGTGAATAATACACCCATTGTCCTTATCAGCCATACAGCATTCAAGTGAAATGGTACAAAGTATGAACAAAAGAGTATTCTATTATAGCCAATCAAGTTTATCTTATCTCTGTTACACCTGTGTGCGTACAATACCTCACCGCTATCTACCGGCCCCTGCGATACTTCAACTCTGTGATTCAAAAATGCTGCAAGTCACCAAATGTAGCAGTTCATTTATTCCAATGGTGTATAGGACACTGCATCCGATTGACGCACTGTTAATTTGATCATTAATCACACGGAGGAAAGATTTAGATTACACGGAAGAAGAGATTATCTGAAATAAATATTATTTTTACATTTTTGACATCTCAACGTCAGATGTAGAAGAATATGGAAGTCTGGGTGTTTATAAGGCTTGCGACCTGTCATTTGCTGGTTTAAGTAATCATTTTATACACGTATAACCATTGAATACCATTGGTGAATACAATGGTGAATACCATTCTACCCATGATTGACAATCACACTGCTCAATTTTTGGAACTCATACATATATCATATGATTGTCACGTCGCTTCATGTGTGTATTCGCGGCAGTATCTATGGTTAATTTTAGTAAGCTTTTTATCAAGCAGACATTCTTTTATTTTTAGAGGTATGAAAAATTTTTCCCGAATTATTTTACATACTGGGAGTAGATTATTTTACATAAATGGGTGGAGAAACTCAGAGTGAACGAGGATTTGGACACACTCAAAATGTTATCTGGTAAAATTAAAGCTGCATAAAAATTGAAAATCATGTTGTCAAGCGTCTCCTAGTATGTAAAATAATCCGGTAAGGAACGTGCATACTAATCTAAATAAAAGAGTCTCTGCTAAATAAAAGTTTTTTCAAACCATCCATAGATGGCTCCAGTGAACTAATAATAATAGTATAGTAAACATATACAGACTATACAATAGAAAATTAAACAAGATAACTCCTTCATATGCTCCCCAGTTATATATATTTTTTAAATGTATGACATGATACTATCAACAAAAAAAGAAGAAAAAAAAATCCCTCTCCAAACACAAGAGCTCAATCTCTTTTTTGGAGAGATGCAGTGCAACTAAGATTATAAGTTTTTAATTAATGTTTTACTTATTATTTTTTGACATCTCATCAAAGATGCAGAAGAATATGGAAGTCTGAGTAGAATTTGAATAGTGTGGTTGTCAATAATGGGTAGAATTGGTGAATGTTACACGTGTGTAAAGTGATCACTTAAACCAGCCGATGACGGTCGTCAGCCCCGTAAATGCCCAGACTTCCATATTCTTCTTCATCTTTGATGAGATGTCAAAAAATAATATAAAAATAACTCCTGTAATTGGAGATAATCCAGATTTTGTGAACAAGTATTTGGACACACTCAAAATGTTGTAAATGTTTTACTTAGCAAATACCACTATTTCTTAAAATCTACTGTGACATGTGTTTCGATGCATTCCGCATCATTTTCAAACACCGTATACGGTGTTTGAAAATGATGCGGAATGCATCGAAACACGTGTCACAGTAGATTTTAAGAAATAGTGGTATTTGCTAAGTAAAACATTAATTAAAAATGGATAGATTTTACCACAAAGTGACTGCCGAATCAATTAATGAGATAAGATTATAAGATTGTATTAAGTAGAAATGTATGGAAATTATATTAAATTGTAAAAAAATGTGAATATTTATGTATTAAAATAAATAAAATGAAATAAATAGTCTTATAATAGTAATAATAAAAATAAATTTGGATAATTTATGCAGTGCCATTTTCGTAAAATACTGCCTCAAGGGCGCTTGTTATAATGTGACTTGTAACCTTTTTCAAATATAGCCATCACTTACACAGTAAGATGGAGCCTTATCTTTGTTTATATGATTCACGAGATATTTGCTTTTAATTTTTTACACACCACAGACCAATTAATTATCTCGCATCCATTAGTTTAGTTACGTGTGTTGTAATATGATGAATATTAGTGATTTGTGAATGTGTTTTCGTGTTCCTTGCTAGATTCTGCGATAGACTACTGCCGCCGCGATGGGGGGAGTGTGGCACGTGCTGACCAGGAGGAAGGTCCTGGACGAGTCTTCCGAGATACTGAAACACAACCGGCTGTCTAGGCAGCTCGGCACCGGGGACCTCATAGCTCTGGGGGTCGGGAGCACCCTGGGGCTAGGGGTGTACGTCCTGGCGGGACACGTTGCGAGAGATTCCGCCGGACCTTCCGTAGTACTCTCTTTTCTGATTGCGGCAATAGCCTCACTCTTTGCAGGTTTGTGCTACTTATTTATTTATTATATTTATTTAAACTTTATGTACGGAAAAGAAATGCGTACATTGGCGGACTTATTGCTAAAAAGAAATATCTTCTAACCAACCAAAAACACACTATATCCTCAATATTATTAATATTCAAAGCATTTACTTTGCGGTTAGTCATTTTTACTTTTTTTTTTTTTTACAAAAATGTTAGTAATATTAGTATATAACCACTCACCGAGATTTTTATGTCTACCGGTTTCGAGACGTACCCGTCTCTTCGTCAGGACTATCACTACTACAGCATGCAAACAATATCACCCTTCACCACCATAGCACCATTTACACACTTAAAACTACACAAAAGGTCGACCCGAAGACCAACATGCACTTAAGTTTTCAGCACAGACATGCGTTACAAGCCGAGGTTAAACCAAAGATCGCATGTGTTAAACATTTTGTGTTGTTTCAAATGTGTAAATGGTGCTATGGTGGTGAAGGGTGGTATTGTTTGCATGCTGTAGTAGTGATTGTCCTGACGAAGAGACGCGTACGTCTCGAAACCGGTAGACATAAAAATCTCGGTGAGTGGTTATATACTTATATTATTAACATTTTTGTAAAAAAATAAATAAATAAAAACAGACTAGTATTATTGGTCAAAGCGTTTGATACCTTATACAGTGGAAACTCTCATAAAGAGCATTTAAGCATAATTCATTCCAAAATCTTAATTGTTAAGCGAAACACTCTTTTTGTTTTGACTGGCGCGAAAGTCATGGCTCACAAATTAATGTCGTGAAAAAGGGACTCGCCTTTTCTATGTAACTTGTTATGCGAAATGTCACTCGTTAAGGGAGGAACTTTTTCACCTTTTTTTTGCTTGTTATGTGAGGTGCTCGCTATGAGAGGTTCCACTGTATAGCTGTTTGCAATCAGAGGGTAGATAGTGCTTGAACATTAAAATAAACATTAATTACAAATTACTGCTGTATTAATCAAGCAACTACTTTATATTTTATTAAACATTTATGAAAATTACAAATTTATGATAATAATAATAATTATAAATTTTCATACCAGTTTGACTAAGTGATGGCTGCAATACTTAGTCAGCCATATATCGTAGTCATACACGAGAAAGTGACCAAATGCATTTCTTACAAAAACGTGATCATTGACTATTTGATATCTTACTAGCTTAATGTTGCCCTGAAAAAAATCCTAAAGGATTTTAAACTTGGAAGTATAATATATTGACTTGTTAAAAATGACAAACTGTATTGATGTTTATTTTCTTGCCGAGCAAAAGTGACTTAAATGGCCCTCCTGAACATTTTATGTTTTGTTAGTTGGTCACTTTCTCCTGTACGACTACGATATGTTTTACAACAATTTTTTATGTAATGATATCAATATTACAATAATTGACAGATAAAATAGTAAAAAAATAATGAACGGCGAAAGAAAAAAATTAAAAATAATAAGGAAGGCAAAGGAAAAAGGTAGTTTAAGGTAGGAGGTAGAAAGAAAAACTAAGGGAGGAGGTTTGATGGACAGTTCGGATTTTAATGAAAGATAGTAATGTCTCAGACGTTACTTAAAAGTTATCGGAGAAGGTGTATTTTTTACTAGGGGAGGAATTCATTCCATAGTCTGGCCGCTTGGACAGAGAAGGACTTATCATGGACTTAGCATTGTCCAGTAAAAAAAAGTGCTGTATTATCTAGGCCTTCAGTGTGTATCGCTTTGTTTTGTGTTTAAAAATATATTTTAAAATTTTATATATTTTTTTATTATAGCTATAGATCAAATGCAACCATTAAGACCTCTATATTAAAAATATTTTTAAAAAAAAATTCATCATTGTGAAAACTGACACACCTTCAAATTTGCATATAAAGTTTTTTGTTTGTTTGTTTATATCTCAATTATTTCTCTTTTGCCGTACACCACCTTATGTATAACTCAGTGATGCTTTTTGTGATGATTTTTAAACAAATTATGCAAATTTAAGGAAGTTGTTTTTGCAAGTATTAAACGTTATTATTTAATTTATTTTTTCATTAATACTGCAATATTTTCAAGTGCTATCTGCTAATCAAAGGCAATTAAATGTCACATAAAATACAGAACACTTAGAGCCTGACTCAAATTTGTTGACTAATAGGAATATCAAATTGTTATCTTTATTATTGCTATCCTAATCATTCCTTGTTCCATTTCTTTACATTATTAGACTTAATAATATATAGTTTTTCTATCTGTTAGACTTCGAAACTCTTGTATGAAAGTGAAACACAAAGTTGAAATGAGAAAGATGATATGTAGTAGGTTAACCTTTTAACCTCGTTAACTTTGTTCCTAAGAGACGCCTGTGCGCGGCGGCGGTATTTCGCCGAATGATTACTTTTATCATGTATTTAGTTATGAAACGATTTATTTTGTTAAACAAAAACGTTCAATGGGATTCATTGTGCCTTTTTGGTACTCTATAATACACGTGTGTCACATTATTCTTGAAATATATCGTAATATAAACAAATTAGGTCGTAACATAAATAAATCAAAGCATGCATCGTGTGTCACTCTTACCCACTGGCCACAGACTAACTAATTTCACTGGCGATGCGTAGCGTCGAGAGTGAGACAGATATAGGGCATGATTTTGGCGCGGACTAATTACCGACCGCAAGAAAAATCAGGGATCTGTTCTTTTATTTATCCTTGTGATTTTACAGATTATTAGTCAGATATTTCAACAGATGTCATAAGGCCAAGGATTGACGTATTATTTTATCCAAAGTTCCACACCATGAAAAAATCCCTCCTAGTTGAACTGAGGTTCGAAACTTGGAGAAAAGTGAAAACACAAACGCTTATGTCAGCCGCGTATGGGGCATGTTTTGTTAAAACACATACGGTTATGCGAGCCGTGTGGATCCGGTTAAGTGCTGTTTAAATACAATCCCTTGTTTGAAAAACTAATGTATGTCAGACTTAAGAATAGAAAAATTAAGAATGTGCAACTAATGTATCAATCAAAAAGACTTGAGAATAATAAACGGTCTTTCAATACGCAAAAGGTTCCCAGTTGTATTGATAAACTGCTACTTAGGTAAAGAAAAATAAGAAAAATCAATGATCTCTTTAAGAAATCTCTCTAATATGGTTTAAGTTTTGTACTGACATATCTTGTTGGAAGTGTATTTTATAGAATAAAATAACAACTATGTATTTTTTTTCATGCGGATAAAAATACATGGTTGTTATTTTATTTTATAAAATCTCTCCAAGAAAAACTCTTTAATTCAATAAAAAATTAAGGTTACAATTAACATACATTTAAGGTTTAAATAATAATAATTTAAATAGCCCCATTGTCGTAAAATACTACCTCAAGATCACTTCACTGTGATTAAATTGTGGAAAAAAAAATAGTGGAAATGATTAAGCAAAAAATGCGTTTTTAGTTTTTTTCTAAAGATCATCTCACTCTCACTATTTCTAACTACTGGTGGAAGGGCATTCCACGCCATCGGTCCCGCAACAGCATATTTAGTGCCATGGGCAAGATCACTTTGCCCATAGCAGTTGTGGCCGATTGAAGCGTGAGACTTTTATCAACCAATTCATCTGGAATACACAGGTCTTTTAGATACTCTGAAGCCATATTTTGTTTTGATTTATACATGAGTAGACAGAGTTTATATTCAACCCTTTCAGTAAAGCGTAACCAGTGCAGTTGGTGAAGTAGTGTAAACGGATGAATAATGCATTTTAGGTTGATGATATATTAATGATATATTTAAGTTAATGATATATTTACTTAGTATATATTCGCAGGCCTTATAGCCAGTTTTTAAGAGGGATTAGCCCCCTGCGAGGTCGATTCCCAGCTGTCGATCCATCTCTTTGGTGGTCTGCCTTGGGGTTGGCCGTACAGTGCGATGTGGGGGAGTCTGGATGGTTCCATTCTCCTGACATACGCATACCATTGTCTCCTTCGTTGCCTTCCCTACCTAACGATATCTTCGATCTCGCATATAGTTGATTGATATTTGATAGTTAAAGTATGTTTTTTAGGTGTGTGCTATGCGGAATTTGGTGCTCGCGTTCCACGTGCTGGATCAGCCTATATCTACAGTTATGTGTGTGTGGGGGAGTTCATTGCATTTGTCATCGGTTGGAATCTCATCCTAGAGTATGTCATTGGTAAGTAGTTATTACATATCTTCAAATTGATCATTAACATGCTCTGTGAATCGAACACGGCTCCCGTGTCCATAAAAATGTAAAAGGTTAATTATGGCTTTCTAAAGCATCACATGGGGAGACATCACAGACCTCTTTTAGGATAATTATGACATGATTATTTATAATTTAATATTTAATAATGTAATTAATTAAGACACAGTAGAAAACGATAATTTTAGCTAAAAAAATAGCATATAGTAATAATAATACGTACCGACAGTGCCATGGAGGGTACCTGAACCCACAGTGGCCTGCGTAGATTTTTGTGATAATCTATTGTTTTCAGGATCGGCCAGTGTATCTCGTGGAATCAGCCTGTATTTGGACACACTACTAAACGACACCCTTAAGACAACTTTCAGAGAAATTGCACCCATCAATGTGTTCTTTCTATCGGATTATTTTGATCTTTTGGCATTTGGATTGGCGGTTTTTCTTGGAGGTAAAATTACAACATTTTTATTTTCATTAATAAAAGAAAGCTCAACATAGCACAAATAAAAATCTAAATATAACTAAAATGTAAATTTTATTTATTGATTCGCCAGTCACCTTTTGGTAATTTCTATGCAATTTCAATTTAAGTTTTACTCGGTAAATACCACTATTTCTTAAAAAGATGTGTCACAATGGATTTTAAGAAATGGTGGTATTTACCAAGTAACACTTACATTAAAAATTGCTATTTCGTTAGCAATATATTGAATGCGTTAAGAACTATATCACAGAGGGTTAGCATGTAGTAAACTGTTAACACATTGTTTGCGGGAAACACTTAAAAGCGTCTATAACCTTTTCCACTCTGACCATTTTTTCTCATAACTGATCAGCTACTCTGATCAAAAAAATTGCGACTTTTTTCTATCATTAAAATAAATATTTTGGTTCCCTAATTTTGGGACACTCTGTCTGACAATTTGTATGGCCATGAAAATTAAGATTAACTGTATTTATCTGAAATATTTTTTGGTAGAATATACTTGGGTGATAGAGAAATCAGTGATTAAAGTTATACCTGCGCCGGACCAGATATGGACCAGAATGTCTGGCCTACAGAGTGGTAAGAGTTGACATACTGTTGGTAAAGAGCGAGAGACTTATAAGCGTCCTATTTGCTAACTTTTGGTAGAGCGCGAGAGACGCCTGCAAACATTGTACAGATGGGAATTGTGTGCTGCGGTTACTTGTGATTAGTATACTGAGCATCGAGCAGCAGACTGCCTGAGTATAATTAGGGTCGGGGTTAATAAAAAAAAAACGCCTGATAACAAAGTGTTGAGTGAAGTCTATGGCGATACGGTGATTTTCTATGAAAGTGATGATGATATCACCATTTTTACGATGGCTAATTTCTAGAAATATCAACAAAAGAATATTTCAATAATGAAAGGTTATTGTTATCATAATGATTTTTGATAGTGATTAGAGATAAGAGGATGGAGGCAGTTTGTGGAATCCGTATCGCTCACTCCTTTCAAGAGCGTCATAAATCAAAAATTGTCAATTTTCAGTTGTGCATGTTTTCGGAATCCCCAGCAAATGTACTATATCCCAGCAAAAGCGGCATATTTTTAACTTAATATTTACCCACTACAGGGCAGAAAGTGTTGTTTTTGCATTTTGAAGAAAAGGTTCAATTATTTTTTTTAACATACTAAATATTTTCAAGAAAAAACCTTCAGGTTTTACCTAAAAAGATCTGTTGCACAGTAAAAAGTTCAATACGTGGCACGATATTTATTTTTAATACATTGTTTTATATTATTAAACTTTAAAAAGTTCTCCTGAAAAATCAAGTTTTTTGATTTATGACGTTCTTGAAAGGAGTGAGCGATATGTCCCACATAGCGACCGGATATGGAATTTTATGTTTTTAAATTAATGAAATGTATTTTTTTCTAGTGATTCTGGCTTTTGGCGTGAAGGAATCTGCAATGTCCAACAATATTTTTACAGTGCTGAATTTATGTATCATATTGTTTGTAATCATTGCTGGCTCTATTAAAGGTATTTTAATTGCATTTATTATTTTTTGTTGTTGTACGGAATATGTAAACTATGCACAACACTTTTGGGTGTGTCTAAATCATTGTTTACAAATCTGGAAACTCGACTTGGGAGTTATTTTTACATTTTAACATCTCAACATAGATTTTTTCCAAGAATATGGTTTTCAAATCCAAGATTATGGTTTTTGAAAGAGAAGAATGCAGATCTGAATGTGAAATATTGGTAAACGGAGAGATTTTGGAACAGGTAGATGATTTCGTGTATTTGGGTAGTATGTTTTCTAGGGATGGAAAGATTGTTAAAGACATAGAAAGGAGAGTGAATGCTGGGAACAAAGTGAATGGTGCACTGAAATCAGTTATAGCGAATAAAAACCTATCAGCGGAAGCTAAACTGGCAGTGCACAACAGAGTCCTGGTTCCAACTCTGATGTATGGAAGTGAAACATGGAGTTGGCAAAAGAAGGATGAAAGTAGACTGAATGCAGTCGAAATGCGATCTCTCAGAAGAATGTGCGACAAAACGATGTATGATAGATGTACGAATAGTGAAATAAGGAAGGAATGCAAAGCTGAGATAAGCATTATCGATAAAATTAAGAAAGGTGTGTTGAGATGGTTTGGACATGTAGAACGAATGAGTGAGAAAAGAACGGTAAAACAAATTTATGAGGCAAATGTTACCGGGAAAAGAAGCAGAGGAAGACCGAGAAAAACATGGCACGATCAGGTATGCCAAATATGTACTTGAAAGTGGTCAGGTTAGGAGTCGTAACAATCGGCGGGTATGTATGAGGAGATGCATGAACGTGGAAGAGGCGAAGAATGTTTGCAAGGACAGAGTGGTGTGGCGCTCTATTCTCTCTGCCTACCCCTGCAGGGAAGCGGCGTGATGGTTAGTTAGTTAGTTTGTTACATAGATTTTTTAAAATTTACTTGTACATACATGGCAGCAAAGCCAATTACAATGCACATACATATTTTTTAAATGCACAAAAGAAAATAGCAGAGAGTTTTAAAGAAAACATACCAAAAAAATTTGCAAGAAAAAATAAAATCACCAATATATAATACATTGTGTTATATAATCCAAAAGGAATTGCCTAAATCTAATAGGTAGTGGTGAGATAAAACAGATCCACCTCTTTTGGATGAAGAAGAATATGGAAATCTAAGTATTTACCATTTATTCTAAGTATTTGTCCGCCTCCGTAGTGTAATGGTCAGCACGCTCGGTTACCGTTCTGGAGGTCCCGGGTTCGATTCCCAAGGGGGGTAAAATAAATATAAGTGATTTTTTCACTGTCATATTTATTCAATATTACCCTGGACTGATACCTGAAGCGGAGGGCTGATCACCTTTCCTTCATGTGTAAACGATCAAGATAACACTGCGTTTATATAACGCAGTGCCCTATGCACCATTGGGGTGCGGATAAGGGTTATTATTATTATTATTATTATTAAGTATTTACAGGGCTAAGACTTGTCATAGGCTGGTTTAAGAGATCGATTTATATACATACATATAACATTCATCATTTTACCCATGATTGACAACCACACTACTCAATTTAAAAAAAAAACTCCTTTATAATATATATCATATAATTCACACGTTGCTTCATGTGTGAGTTTGTGACATTATCTATGGCAAAGTTGGCTATGGCATATCTAGTCATAGGCTGGTTAAGTAATGTAAGTTTATTATATAGTTATACTTTTATGTACATGACAGTTTATTATTATTTTTAGATAACTTAAGTGAAAACATGTACATAATTGGAATGTTAATTTTTTAACTTTATTATATTATGTTATTTTTATTAAATATTCTGTTGGTTTTCCAATAAATTTTTTTTAAAAAAAGTGTTAAGTAGGTATTGGGCTGTGGTCCCGTGGTTAGTGTCGCGGACTCTTGAGTCAGAGTTTCTGGGTTTGAATCCACTCTACCACAATATGATACCTATTTCTAATAATGAGTCACTTAGGCTGACAAAAATAGTATGAAATTGATGTATAATTTTTGTAAATAATAAAAAACACAAATAAAATAAAAAGTCCCAGTTATTTTTAAAATAATTTTCCTTTTTTCAGCGGATATAAACAATTGGTACATATCTCCGGACAAGGTTTCCTCCGCTGCGAATGTGGGCGCCGGCGGTTTCTTCCCGTTTGGTTTTGCGGGAACGCTCAAGGGAGCGGCCACGTGCTTCTTCGGGTTCGTCGGATTCGACTGCATCGCCACTACGGGCGAGGAAGTCCACAACCCGAGGAGGGCCATCCCTATATCTATCCTGACTTCGCTGGCCGTCATCTTCCTGGCGTACTTCGGTATATCGACGGTGCTGACACTCATGTGGCCCTACTACTTGCAGGTAAAATACCCTTTGGCTTAATTATCCCGGGAGATGTCTCTATTGACCGACAACAACACCTGTCTTTAGTTCACCTATCCTTCCTGATGATATGTATTTACTACAATTCGACTCTAATAATGAGAATATCGATATAAAATATAATTATTTATAGATTAGAACTCCGTTTTAATTTATGTATTAAATGTTAAATCTCCGCCTCAGTAGTGTAATGGTCAGCACACTCGACTACTGTTCTGGAGGTCCCGGGTTCGATTCCCAGGGGGGTCAAATAAATATAAGTGATTTTCTCACTCTAATATTTATTCCATATTACCTTGGACTGGTGCCTGAAGCGGAAGGCTGATCACCTTTCCTTCATGTGTTAACGATCAAGATAACACTGCGTTTATATGATGCAGTGCCCTATGCACCATTGGGGGTGCGGATAAGGGTTTGAATGAATGAAATGTTAAATCAAACACTGATTTTTTGAGTCTAGTAGACTGAATGTGGAAGAGACTAAGATTGTTTGCAAATACAGATTGGTATGGTGTTCCATTATCTCTGCCTACCCCTGCGGTGTAGCGGCGTGATGGTTAGTTTAGTTTTTTTTATTGCTTGTGCTAGTCATGTCATCAAATGATTCAAGATATATTCAATGACATTTGATTCGAGGAAATGGGTATATACCTAGAATAAAATACTTGTTTTCAATTGTTATCTCTGTTGTATTTGACTCACAGATGATCCCTTTGCTGCGGCTTTGAAAACTTTTACAAATGCTACAATACTGTCATTTGCTTGATGTTATGTCTAGTATCTAGAGATACCCACGATAACCAAAAGTTTTACAAGATCCACAAAGGCTTCGTTCATGTTTTATTGCCAAATTCTTTACGATTTCAACCTATTCTTTTTTTTTTGGTTTTTGTTATTAAATTAGGTATTCATCGGACGAAAGCTCTGAATAAATAAAAAATGATGCTCAAAGAATGTACTAAAGTCAAACGTTGGAATGTCTAGGAGCGCCTGTACTATTTTTTAAGTAAAATGCACTGCTGACAATTTCAGTAAATGACCACCTTTGATGTGTAAAGTGTAGTTTTAAATATATACAGGATTCAATACTACCTTATTTGATATTTCAGGACCCTGATGCTCCGATTCCGTTTGCGTTTGGAGAAGTAGGCTGGGTGTGGGCCAAGTGGATAGTCGCCATTGGAGGAATATTTGGCTTGCTCTCCAGGTAAATATATATATGTACATTTTTTTATTTATTTTTTTATTCATTTAATATATTTACATTTTTATTTATGACATAATACATTTGAATCATTTATACATATGGAGAACTTTTATATTTCGATTCGCTGTGCCTCTCCATAAAAGAGATTGTGCTCTTGTGCTTGGAGAGGGACTTACACTCATATATGCACATATCGCTCACTCCTTTCAACAACGTCATATATAAAAAAAACAACAATTTTCAGTTGTGCATGTTTTCGGAATGCCCAGAAAATTGTACTATATCCCAGAAAAAGCGGCATATTTTCAAGTTAATATGTACCCGCTACAGGGCAGAAAGTGTTGTTTTTGCATTTTGAAGAAAAGGTATTGATCAATTATTTTTTTAAATATACTAAATATTTTTCAAATGGAGAAAAAACTTTCAGGTTTTACCTAAAAAGATCTGTTGCACAGTAAAAAGTTCAATAAGTGGCTTGATATTTATTTTTAATACATTTCATTATACATATTCTTAAACTTCAAAAACGATCTCCTGAAAAAAGTTTTTTGGAATATTATATGACGTTGTTGAAAGGAGTGAGCGATATCTCTCATATGCTGGAGAAAACTTCTTCTTTCTGTGCCCCTCCACGCTGAACCAGCCTATGCCAGGTCTTCTTCATCTATCTTGAGAGTCTAAAACCTGTCTCTCTTTTCTCACGTGTATTCAAACATCTTCGCTTTGAACTCTTGACCCATGATGTTTTTGTAATTTATGATATCAATTTGTAATTTATATATATATATATTTTTTAATGTTCAAGTACTATCTACCCTCTGATTGCAAACAGCTATATATGGTATCAAATTTTTTGATCAATATCACTAGTCTGTTTTTGGTTGGTTGGAAGATATTGCTTTTAAGCAGTAAGCCCTCCAATGTACTTATTTCTTTTCTGTACGTGAAGTTTAAATAAATATTTTGAGCAGAATTATCAACCTGCAAATGGTATGGTGACATTCTCAGCCAATAGTGCTGAAAATTAAAACAAAAGACATAATTTATTGACAACAGTTTGAGTGTCCAAATACTTGTGAACAAGTATTTGGACACACTCAAAATGTTGTAAATAAATTAACTGGTCAAATTATAAGCTAAAATAATAAAAATGAAAATGATATTTTCTGGCGTTTCTCATGTATGTGATTATAATCCAAGATTCGGATCTCACATATTAATAAAAGAGTTTTTGCTCAATACAAAAGCTTCTTTTCATCTGAACAATAGATGTCTCTAGTGAAGTTCTAATGACTCAAAAACAATGTTTCGAAATTTGTTCATATATATATAGAACTTCCAAGAATTTGGTTAACCGGATCCACGCGGCTCGCATAACCGTTTGTGTTTTTACAAGACATGCCCCATACGCGGCTGACATAAGCGTTTGTGTTTTCACTTTGCTCCAAGTTTCGAACCTCAGTTCAACTTGGAGGGATTTTTTCATGGTGTGGAACTTTGGATAAAATAATACGTCAATCCTCGGCCTTATGACATCTGTTGAAATATCTGACTAATAATTTGTAACATCACAAGGATAAATAAAACAACAGATCCCTGATTTTTCTTGCGGTCGGTAATTAGTCCGCGCCATAATCATGCCCTATATCTGTCTCACTCTCGACGCTACGCATCGCCAGTGGGTAAGAGTGACACACGATGCGTGCTTTGATTTATTTATGTTACGATCTAATTTGTTTATATTACGATATATTTCAAGAATAATGTGACACACGTGTATTATAGAGTACCAAAAAGGCACAATGAATCCCATTGAACGTTTTTGTTTAGGAAAATAAATCGTTTCTTAACTAAATACATGATAAAAGTAATCATTTAAAAAACGGCGAAATACCGCCGCGCACGGGCGTCTCTTAGGAACAAAGTTAACGCGTTTAAAAGGTTAATGTGGTTGTCATATTATAATCCAAAAGCAATTCATATAATTTTTTTTTTGACATCTCATCAAAAATTAAGAAGAATATGGAAGTCTGGGCATTTACGGGCCTGACGACCGTCATAGGCTGGTTTAAGTGATCACTTTACACACGTGTAACATTCACCAATTCTACCCATTATTGACAACCACACTACTCAAATTCTTACGTGTGTAAAGTGATAACTTAAACCAGCCTATGACGGTCGTCAGCCCCGTAAATGCCCAGACTTCCATATTCTTCTTCATCTTTGATGAGATGTCAACAAAAATATAATTTATTGATATTTTTATATGTATTTCCATACCTTGCTGTGAGTTTAATTGATACAAAGTCTAGTGGCAATGTTTGGGGCGTTCAGTGCTATGTGCAGAGAAACGGCACCTTTGTGTTTTGTAAACTGGATGTGTCTTAATTTCAGTTTGTTTGGTTCGATGTTTCCGCTGCCGCGGATCCTGTACGCCATGGCGTCGGATGGTCTGGTGTTCAAGTTCTTTGGCACCATCAGCCCTCGCTTCAAGAGTCCGGTCATGGGAACCATATTGGCCGCCTTGCTGACAGGTTAACTTAAATTCATGATACCTTTATTTATTTAATGATTTGGTGTTTAATTTGTAGAATTCCATTTTAATTTATGTATTAATTTTAAATCAAACACAGATTTTTTGAGTCTACTAAGTTGTATTTTATCAATAAAAACACATAAAAAATAAATATTGTGACAATTGTTTCGCCTTGTTAGGGCACTTGCCATATCATTCTCTCCTTTCAAGAACGTCACAAATCAAAAAAACTTGATTTTTCAGGAGAGCGTTTTTAATGTTTAAAAATAGAATACAAGTATTAAAAATAAATATCATGCCACTTATTGAACTTTTTACTGTGCAACAGATCTTTTTAGGTAAAACCTGAAGGTTTTTTCTCCATTTGAAAAATATTTAGTAAATTAAAAAAAAAAAAAACAGTACCTTTTCTTCAAAATGCAAAAACAACACTTTCTGCCGTGCAGCGGGTAAATATTAATTTTGCTGGGATATAGTACATTTTCTGGGCATTCCGAAAACATGCACAATTAAAAATTGACAATTTTTGATATATGACGTTGTTGAAAGGAGTGAGCGATATGTTTGTATGGCAAGGGCAGATACTTCTGGAGTAAAATCTCGACTTGGAACCTCTGAGATGAGAACTTTCCTATCTATAACCGGAAACTCGTGAGATCACATAAGAAACACTGAAATATCAAAAGGTTAAGAAAAAAAGATTGTGTATATACACATATTTATGTAGATTACTTGGAAGCAATCGGGTCAGGAGTCGAAATAATCGGTGTGTATGTATGAGGAGATAGTTGGTGGGTATGTATCGTCCGCCTCAGTCAACACGCTCCGTTACCGTTCTGTAGGTCCCAGGTTCGTTTTCCAGGGGGGGTCAAATAAATATAAGTGATTTTTTCACTCTTATATGTATTCAATATTACCCTGGACTGTCTGCTGTGCTGGTCGGGGTTGTGGGCGTATGTGTACCGGCCAACGTCGGGTGGGAATCGGATCTTGACTAATTTAACTAAATACTAATCCCTTTCACTGCCTACCCCGGGGTACTTCTAGAAAATTTGGTGACGGATCTACAAACTTGTATTTATTTAGATTGGCAGTAAGTGACAGGTATATTGAAAGCTTTTAAATGTGAATTCACAGTAAAATTGGGAAACAATTCTATATTGTTTCACATTTTAAATAAATTTCGCTACTTAGTTTAAAAAAAATTGCTTTGCAAGAGCAGATCTGTGAGCAAGTCTAGATGCTTCTGTATCGGATCTGGGTATGCGGTGGGACAGTTTTCAATACCCTGGACTGGTACCTGAAGCGGAGGGCTGATCACCTAACACCCATATAACAACCAAGATAACACTGCGTTTATAAGATAAACGGATACTGGGGGACGGATAAGGGTTGAAGATGTATGAGGAGATGCATGAATGTCGAAGATGTAAGAAATGTTTGAAATAACAGAGTGGCGTAGCATTCTATTCTCTCTGCCTTATCCTGCGGAAGCAGTGTGATGGTTAGTTAGGTAGTTAGTTTTAGACACATGTCACAATAGATTTTAAGAAATAGTGGTATTTACTGAGTAAAACATAAATCAAAAAAGCTAATTTTAGAACACACTTACATAAAGCATAGAAAATCTTCATTGATTGATTTGTAAATATATATTTTAACCTATCCGCATGTCAGTTTTTTTTTCAAAACATGTATACAAAGACACTAATTGAATGTATCCCCGCAAGTGAAAAACTTGCCCCGTCCAGAGGGGAGGTGATATGGTTTGTCAAACAATGAGGTGCTAATATTTTGCACCTGATAAAACAAAAACAAATTTATAATATAAACTACCACAAATGGGGACGTAGCTTAAATTGCGGCTGATATGGGAATGTAAAATATACTTAGCCGTTAATATTTGGTGGCAGGTATGCCGATGGGTTAAGCAATGTGTTTTCTTTTCCCAGGAACAATGGCGGGACTGTTTGAGTTATCGCATCTTGTCAACATGATGTCTATAGGAACCCTGATGGCGTACACCATAGTGGCAGCTTGTGTCTTGCTTCTCAGGTAATCTAATTTAAGTACACATATGATTTTTGTATTGGTTATTTTCAGTGTGCGCTTATTGATTTGTTTTGTACTCAAATGATTTCAACTGATATTGGTGAATTGCTTTTGGAGATTTAAGATTTTAAGCAAAGAAACATTAATATTTTTATATAATTTAGTGTATCGTAATTTTATACCAATCTTATATGTCCGTTTTTTATTTAAAGAACTCAAAAAACATGTTGCACTAATCTTTAAATTTTTTCGGTAAAATGTGAGTTTATATATTCTCATACATTTTATGATAGTCCTGTATTAACATATTGTCGGGGTGTTTTTTCATCAACCCTGACCATAATTAGTATACTAATTAGGGTCGTATACTAATCAAAAGCAACTGCAAATCCAATTCCGATCTGTACAATGTTTTTGAGCATCTGTTGCGCTCTACCAAAAGTAAGCAAATAAAACGCTTATAAGTGTCTCCCGCTCTCTACCAACAGTATGTAAAAGACGCTTTTAAGCGTTTCCCGCAAACAATGTGTTAAGGTGCATTGAAACAAGTCCCATGGTCTAAGATTTACCTTTTAACTGCCGTCAGGTACATGTATGGCGGTACCCAGCACGCCGCGAATTTTATGATAAAAATAAAACCTTCTAAACATATCGTTATTGAAAGTGTAATAACGTTTATTTATAAAACTTACCAAATAAATGAAATATGCGCCAGTCGTGCAGTCATTAATCCATAATCATAAAATTAATTGTTCATGGTGCAGGGTTGTCACAAAATTTGTTATAGAAAATATGAAAACTAAATTATATGTCAAAAGTAATTGTTAGTTTACTATTAAAAGTATACACACACACACACTATGATTTAAAAAAATAAAAATAAAAAATCATCAGAATTGACACTAAAATCACTGTCATCAGATTCGGCAGTGACGGCAACTCGGGGATTATTGGACAAATCTGAGCGTCATCAGTTGTTCCGACGACAAAGCTCTCTTTAATTTACGTTTAAAGTGGTAAAAACAAATTCTGTTTCAATTTGAAGTATGCAAATATATTCTCAATAGATGTCACTATGCGTTCAATATATTTGTACATTTAAAAAAATTGATTTTCTTTAGTAAAAGCCCATTTAAAACAGCGCGTCTTAAGACGTAATTTTTGTATGAGCGGCGCTCCGTTCACAGAAAATTATGCGTCTTAAGACGCTTTTGGCAGTTAACTGGTTAAGAAAAAAAAAAGTTGCTTTTTTGATCATTGTTTCCATCTCACCTGTGTTGTCCTCATGCTTATTGTCCTGTGCTACGTGTTTTGAAGGTTTAACCGAGAGCTTGATCAGATTGGGCGGAGTGCGCTGAGCAGCATCTGCGAAGACACCGAAGAGTCGTACTCCTTGCTCGATGCGGAGTATCAGGATAATGTGGAAGATCAGTTATATAGTCAAAATATAGTACCCGCGCTATCGGATAGTAATGAGAAGTATGTATGCCGGAATCCATGTCGGATTTATTGTTGGTTTTTGGTGGTGGACCTTTATCTTGTTTAAAATTAACACATTACATTTTAGGTGCGTCCAAATCCTTGTTCACAAATCTAGGTTTCTCCTTTTTCACTGTGGAAAATTTTTAAGAAACAATAATTATTAACCTAGCCCTCTTCCACGTACTGAGTATTAATTGGTTACTACTAACTAACTAATTAAACAAATGTTTAATTTTTTTTCTTTTGGTTTTTACACTATGTTATTTCGAATTTTTGTTAAAGAAAAGTAAGAAGGGAGATCAGTGTAAAACATTTCTTTATTTTTTCATATAATATTTAAATAATAATATATTAAAATCCTTATCCGCACCCCAATGGTGCATAAGGCACTGCGTTATATAAACGCAGTGTTATCTTGATCGTTTACACATGAAGGAAAGGTGATCAGCCCTCCGCTTCAGGTACCAGTCCCGGGTAATATTGAATAAATATGACAGTGAAAAATCACTTATATTTATTTTACCCCCCCTGGGATTCGAACCCGGGACCTCCAGAACGGTAGCCGAGCGTGCTGACTATTACACTACGGAGGCGGATATTCAGATATTTAAATAGTTTATATAAAAACATAATAAGGTTTGTTATTGAAAGCTTTGAAATTATTGTCAAACTAGTATTTTTTAACTCTTAAGGTGGCATGCGTGGTTTGCCCTATTGCTTGATTGGCGCCGCTATGGCACCAAGAAAATAATCTCTTAAAGGTGGAGACTGACTGGAGCATTTGGTTGTAACGTAACACGTTACGATGCGAGCATTCAGGCAGTCAGTACACCGAGCCGAGCGTCCATCCATAGTTTCGGATGCTGGCTGATGCTCGCCGCGAGCAATGTTACTACAAAATGCTCCGGTCAGTCTCCACTTTAATACACGATATTTTTCATATAATGGTTTATTACTTTTCAATATATTCAAATAGAAATAAGTCTCAGATTTTGATTGAGGCAGTATGCACACAAAAAACTTACGAAACTTGCAAAGGGTTAAAACTAGTTGGAAGTGAATTTGAATCTCATATACTTCCTTTGGGTTTATTGGACTGGTTTATTTTACAGATTTGAGAGAGATGCGGCAACTGTCAAGGGACAAGTACCGCACCACGAGACATCCTACTTGATGAACACCGAGAAGTTCTCCATCGGTCGGACCGTCAAGCAGCTCTTCAACTGCAGCCTCAACGCCGACCCGTCTCACCTCTCATGTCTGATAGTCGGCAGCCTTATCACTCTATATTGTAAGTGTAACATTTGTTTCATACGTTCAATAGTCAAGTCTGCTTTTGTGGTCTTCTTCTTCTTCTAACCCTTATCCGTACCTTATGGTGCATACCTAACCTAACCTAACTTTTATCCATACCTTATGGTGCACTGCATCATATTGACGCAGTTTTATCTTCATTGTTATTTACTTGAAGGCAAGGTGATCACTCCTGCGCTTAAGGGATCAGTCCAGGGTAATATTGCATAAATATTAGAGTGTAAAATCATATTTGCATCTCCTCATACATACCGATGCATGAACGTGGAAGAGGCGAATAATGTTTGTAAAGACAGAGTGGTGTGGCGTTCTATTCTCTCTGCTTACCCATGCGGAGAAGCGGCGTGATGGTAAGTTAGTTATTAAAAATCAATTTTATTTATTGATTTGGCGTTTAATTTGTATAACTCCATTTTAATTTATGTGTTAATTTTAAATCAAACACAGATTTTTTGAGTCTACTAAGTTGTATTTTATTAACAAAAACACATAAAAAATTATATTGTGACAATTGTTTCGCCTTGTCAGAGCATTATCAAACGAATGTTTGAAACATTATCATTCGTTTGATAATGCCCTAACAAGGCGAAACAATTGTCACAATATAATTTTTTATGTGTTTTTGTTAATAAAATACAACTTAGTAGACTCAAAAAATCTGTGTTTTATTTAAAATGAATACATAAATTAAAAATCATATTTATCTCCCTGGGAATCAAACCCGGGACCTCCAGGATGGTAGTTAAGCGTTTCATCAACCCCGACTCTTATACTCTGTCAGTCTGCCGCCTGACCCTCAGTATACTAATCACAAGTAACCGCAAACCCAATTCCCAACTGTAAAATGTTTCATACCATTTTTTGACATCTCATCAAAGATGAAGAAGAAAATGGAAGTCTGGGCATTTACGGGGCTGACCACCGTCATAGGCTGGTTTAAGTGATCACTTTACACGCTTGTAACATTCACCAATTCTACCCATTATTGACAACCACACTACTCAAATTCTTGGAAGTTCTATATTTATGAACCAATTTAGAAACCTTGTTCTTGATTCACTAGAGACATCTATTGGTGAGATGTAAAGAAGCTTTTTACTAAGCAGAAACTCTTATATTAGTATGTGAGGTCTGAATCCTGGATTACAATCACACACATGAGAAACGCCATAAAATACCATTTTTATTTTTATTATTTAAGCTTATAATTTGACCAGATAATTTATTTACAACATTTTTAGTGTGTCCAATTTGGACACACTCAAAATGTTTTTTGGCGTCTCTTGCCCTCTTCCAAAAGTAAGCAAATAGAATGCTTATAAGTGTCTCCCGATCTCTACCAACAATATGTAAATTATGCTTCTAAGCGATTTCTGCAAACAATGTGTTGAAATAGGTTGTAGATTTGTTGTATATTTTTCAGGTATGTTCAGCATTGCGTTCAGTTCGTGTTTGATATACGCCATAGATGATCTGGCTACGGGGAGCACCTGGGCTGTGGTGCTCACTTCGGTGTTTGGCGCGCTCATGCTGCTGTGCATGTTCTTCATCTCCCTGCAACCCAAGTCCAAGACGACACTCTCCTTTCAGGTATTATTCTATCATTTTGACAACATTTTTCTTCATATTGCTTTGTGCTCCAACATCTGCAGACAGGACTGCGATACCAGGTATATTCAAGTGGCAATGTCATAAATAAGTGGGTTTGTTAGGCAAGTCTTCTTCTTCTTTTTAATGGCTTTTCACCCATCTTGGGTGTTATAACCAGTGTTGAGTTATTTTTTATTTACATTTTTTTCATTTGACTTTCAAGTGTTAGTATTCCTGTTAGTGGGGTTAGTTTTATTAGTAATGTTAGTTTGTTTAGTTAGTTATCATTCATCTTTACAAATTTATACAATTAATTTTAAGATATTTACAAATTATTTTATATACAAGTTTGTTAGGGGAGGTTAATAAGGTTAAGATGTTAGTGGAAAATGGAACGTTTATGCTGGAGAGGTCTGAAGTTAGGCAAGTCAGTATTGACCGACTTCGCTGGTATTGCACTACTATGGTGTAGAGAGAAGTCAAAGACTGAAAGAAGAAAATTAAGACCTAACCACAAATAATATGAAGACTAGTCTATGGTGAAATCCACAGAAATCACCACAATAAAGAAGAGAAATTCATAAAAATCATCACATATTTCATCTATTTATATTGGTTTCTATGGATTTGACCATAGACTATTTAAAAAAAATTTGAGGTAAACTGTGGGTGCTACTAGAAAAAGGGTCTGTTTTCTTGTTAGTGTTAATTATCAAGATATTTTGAGCAGATATTTTGATAAATATGAACAGATCTTTTATTTTTCTCAACCAAACTTTAACGTTAAATAAAAAATAAACTATTTTCTTATAATTTTTCTTATCATCCATACATTTATTAAATATGTGCATAATTTTACCCATTTTAATCACTGTTTTTATTTATTCTCAATATTATTAATATTTAAAGCATTTACTTTGTGGTTAGTCATTTTTACTTATTTATTTTTTTACAAAAATGTTAATAAAATTAGTATATAACCACTCACTGAGATTTTTACGTCTACCGGTTTCGAGACGTACCCGTCTCTTCGTCAGGACAATCACTAACACAGCATGCAAACAATGTTTTTATTTGATCATTTTTCAAAAATAATTAATGAATTTTTTATGTTATTTAGGTACCCTTGGTTCCATTAATTCCTTGTATCAGCATTTTCATCAACATTCATCTCATGCTGATGTTGGATGTATATACGTGGATACGGTTCGGAGTCTGGATGGCTATTGGTGAGTACCACATGCTTGCTATCTTTAATACACATTACTGCACTAAAAACTATTTATATTCAAATGTGTGTCACTTAATTAGTGGATTTTTTGCACGATTTTAGTGATTTTTAATCTTAACAGCTTAAAGACAGATCTTGCACTATCACGGGTTTATGTGTACCTGAAATATTTATTTATGTTATATACCCCAATTGTTTAGTTATTATAACGAAAACAAGTTATTTTCAATCTTCTTCTTCTGATGTCGACTATCACTTGAGAGTAATTGCCCTTGTCTTGGGCAGCTCTAAACAGCGCCTTGACGGTCTTGATCCCCGTCCAATATCGTATATTCAATGCAATGCCGATCCCATTTCGTATTTCAATATACTTTCAATGATAAGTGTCAGTTCCAGTAATAGGGTTAGTAAAAATGTAGGGTTTTTTTCTATGATTTAAAGACCTTAAAATTTATAATGATTTTCTAACCACACGTGTTGTACACTTGATGAGATATCGGTAGTATGGGGCAAGCGTGTACTCAGAAATTCATATGTTAAAGTTATCTCTTGGCAAAGCACCCAAAAATTGAATTTATAAGAGAGTTTATAGAGAGAAATTTATATTTGGTTATATATTAAATTACATTAGTTATCTCTTCATTACTTGGTTAATACATTAAAAAAAATAATAATTCCAGCCCTGGTTACGCCTAGCGTTATCAGATTTCCTAACTCCTCAGTTTACGTTGTAATAAATTGTAGAAGACACACTGAATATTTTTATATAGTTCTTTGTAGATTATATTTTGGAGTTCTTATGTTTTGCATGCTAATGTATATTTTCTTTCTGTCAGGGATTCCAATTTATCTAATAAGTCTGTATATATACGAAAGAGGCGGTAATTACTTAATGTACGTTCAAAAGACTTCCATCAAAAGCAACATTACCGGGAACTTGAATTATGCTTTTGAAAATTTGAACGAGTGTCAAGAGAGAGCTGTCTCCTTCATCCCGCCGGCTGTGAAAAGAACTGTCCAGTCTCCCACTCCACCTCCACCACACATCGAGGCCAGCCCCAAGGATAACTCCACCATCTTACCAGCGGATATTGAGGGGGCCAAGCAGAAAGATATTAACCAGAACGGTTACGTCAATGTTCCTTACCGACCGCACAGAGAAAGCCAAGAAGTGCAAAAAAGAGACCAAGAAGTGGTGAATTACGAGGGTATCGAAGAAGTATCGGATGACAGAAACCTGTTGAGAGAATCATTTATTGAAATTGAAAAACTAGACCGCGTTCTCAAGGAAGAAGAAGATGCTGCTGAATTATCTGATCTGGAAATCATCACCGAGGATCTTTCCATCCAAAACCTTCCATTAGATCCGGAATATCTCTCTAATTCCACTCCTCCCACTCCCCTTACTGCCCAAACTCCCCCTGCCAGTCCCCTTGTAGAGCGTAAGTTGTCCAATGGTGGTGGAGATGGATCGCTTAATGTGTCGTCCCAGCAAAATGTTGTTGTTTTAGTTCACAGGGAAAACGAACAGCGAACGACTCCTCAACGAAATATTTCCGTGATTTCTGGATTCGCTCCCAATGAAAATCAAGAGGAAGACAACGTCAGCACCGTAAACGAGGATGTTTTTGTCGAAGGTGATAAGGAAATCGAAGAAGTGAAGAATGATGTTCTCGAAGAAGCCGCCTTTATGCCGCCGCCGCCTCCGCCAATGGATGAATCATATTTCGCTCCGCGAACGCTACCCATAATAAGAAGACATTTTTCAAAACCAATGCCTGAACCGGAACCGGATTACGACGGTGCGGAAGTCAGAAATCACAATTCGGAAGACAGTAACAGCGAAGACGACACGGAAGACTTGAAAACCAACACCGATCGCCGGAAAACCTTCATGAATAAGTTAAACACCATACTCAAAAAACAAACCGGGCGGAAGGTCTCCAAGGCCAAAAAACTTAAACGAAGCTCTTCCGTGGATGATGTAGAAGCAGAAATATCAAAAGATAACCAACGCAACGGACCGAGCATGATGGCTGCTTTGAAAAAGGAAATAGTCCAACATAAATTTCCCGATTCTGGGCCAATTTTGGTTCCCGTTCCCACTGCTAGCGGGGCCGACCGACGTTCTCCGATTTCAAATCATATCTCAACATCGAATAGCCGTAAAAATAGCTTAAAAGATAAAACCGAAGAAGGCGGTAATCACTCGGGAGGTTCAGAATCTCCGGAAAGAGAAGAAATTAAAACAATGGGTAAGGCTGAGTTGAAACGTAAACTGGAGTCAATATTAGCCTTCGGACCTCGCTCTTCTCCCCGCCCTACTTTAACCCGAAAGGATGAAAGTTTTGATGCCAAATTAAGCGGTGTAGAAACTCCATCCAACGAAAAAGACATTGCCGAGGAACCCTCAAAACCAAAAGGCAAAGAATATTATACCAATACAATGAAGCTGCAGAGAGCTCGCTTCGAAGACGTTTTGAAATCATTTCAAGAAAATACTCGGAGGGATTCGAAGAATTTGGATACAGTGTCGAAAACCTTACAAAACGGCGATGACAAACCTGCGTCTTAGTTACAATTATTAATTTTAGGTTATAACATTTATAGACTGAAGATAAAATTAAATCACCATACAAATTTCTCTAATACCTACAGTTATGTCTTAATTATAAATTATCTGCTTTTTAAAGATATTTTTTTTGTTGTGTTTACTTGAGATTATCGTTGACAGTAAGTTCTCTACATTTATTGAATTCCTATGTATCGATTATGTCCAAATCTTCATACACCAATACTGGATTCAATTCTCCAAATACATATTGCAATGTGTAGAGAGCAAGATACAATAATGCTTTGTGAAATACGGTAGCTGTCAAGATTTACCGTTATTTAACTATACATATTCTTGCGGAATATGTCCGCCTCCGTAGTGTAATGGTCAGCACGCTCTGCTACCGTTCTGGAGGTCCCGGGTTTGATTCTCGGGGGGGGGGGGGGGTAAATTAAATATGAGTGATTTTTTCACTGTAATAATTATTCAATATTACCCTGGACTGGTACCTGAAGCGGAGGGCTGATCACTTTTCCTTCATGTGTAAACGATCAAGATAACATTGCGTTTATATGACGCAGTGCCCTATGCACCATTGGGGTGCGGATAAGGGTTTTATTTTATTTGTTACATACTCTTGCGGAATATTTTCACAGATGTCAGTAGTATGATGAATTATCTATGTTTTTAGTTAAAAATCATCCACAGACTGTGCCAACTGGAGAGTCAAAGATCACAAAATTTCAAATAGAGAACTTACTGAATGTAATTAGTGCAATATACCGAAGAAATTATAATGTTTTTGAAAGAAATTAATTACACGTAAATTCACAGTATTTTACTCTAAAACACTCCTTTTTTAAAAGTTTAGATTTGCCTTAAAATAGTATATAAAGTACAAACGCTAATTTAAGAGGCCAGCATATTTTAAATACTAGAGCAACAATTAAAATAGATATTACACTCCATCAAAATAGAATCTCAGTGCATTAATACTTACAACTGAATTAAATATTTTTACAACATTTTGAGTGTGTCCAAATACTTGTTCACAAAATCTGGATTATCTCCAATTACAAGAGTTATTTTCACATTATTTTTTGACATCTCATCAAAGGTGAAGAAGAATATGGAGGTCTTGGCATTTACGGGGCTGACGGGGCATTATTGACAACCACACTACCATTTGAGTAGTGTGGTTGTCAATAATGGGTAGAATTGGTGAATGTTACACGTGTGTAAAGTGATCACTTAAACCAGCCGATGACGGTCGTCAGCCCCGTAAATGCCCAGACTTCCATATTCTTCTTCATCTTTGATGAGATGTCAAAAAATAATATATATTTTTAAATCGATATTCTGATCAAATCAATACTTACATTCCACAGCGGGCCAATATTAAGGTCTAGATACACATGCTCATTATAAGCATAAAGTGTGCTAGTATTGAGCTATTGCTACTTGCATGTGTGTACGTACTTTGCTAGAAATAAGCATGTTCTTAAATAAGCATGCTACCTGCAGCGTGGGTGGGAGGGGTGTGCTTTGAGCGTGTCTGAACAGGTTTGCTTATGAGCATCCTAGTAATGATGCATGTGTATGGGCATGCTTATTTCAAGCAAATGTATACAGCTAAAGAGCATGTTCATAAGCATGCTTATTTAGTTGCACGTGTATCTGCTTTATGTAAATTTCTAGTAATTTATTTGCATTATTTGTCATCAATTTACAATTCCAGTTTGTTAGTACATTATTATATTGTATACGCATCTAGTATTTTCTCAAAAATATACATTTTATATGAGATTATTGGAGATTTATATACTCGGGGCTTTTTCTTTCCATGTAACGCATTCCAGCACCTTATTTCACGGATAATATATACATTTATTTTTAATTTGACGAAACAATGTTTGTGCTTACGTATTAACAGTCTAAATGTATATAATTCGTCTAAACCAGTGATTCCCAAAGTGGTCTATATTGACCCCCAGGGGTCTACGACGACTTGGAAGGGGTATATGTCAGCGAAAAAAAATTGGGGGTCCATGAAAAAGAAATGGAGGTCAACGACATCAGGTTTATTCCTAGGACTAAAAGCATTTATTTTTTGCTTATTTATTTAATTTAACAGAGAATAATTTTAATTTTAATTAACCTAACATGTGTGTATTTTTTTAATTTTCATTACACTTTATAAATTATCATACACGTTATAAATTTCAATCTTTCAATGTGCACTACATACATCGACTTTCAAAAATACATTAGAAGATACTGAATTAGCTGAAAAACAATATCAGGTAAGGAGGGATCTACCAAAAATCGAAAAACATGGCAAGGGGTCCACGAGACAAAAAAGTTTGGGAACCTCTGGTCTAAACGATAAAATATGGTATCGTAATTAATTTTTAAACGATATTTGTTTTTTTTTTAGTAAAAAGCTTGACATGAAGTGAGTTCCGGGACCTTTTTTGTTTAAAAAAAGCCTTGAATATACTTAATTCACTCAGATTTAAAGCAATAATACGAGTGCAGTAATATTATTAAGCGTTTAATGTATATTTTTTAGCATGTTTGCAAACTCATGTCAGAGTTACATATTTTATATAAAGGCACAATATCTTTAAGATATATATTGTATAAATTTTAACCATCTTTTGCATACAGAGTATTCCTTGGCTAATAATATATAGCTTTTATTATCTTAATGAGATACGAGTTTGACTATAATAGCAGTCAAAACAAAAAACAAAAAATTATTTGAATTAAGTTATTTATAGTAGGATTTTTTAAATGGACTTAGATTTACTTAGATACAGCGATTGCCTATACTTGCCGAGATAATGTTCATAAAAAAAACTACTACTATTGAGTTACCCTTCTTTAATATGCATAGATTAAAACACATTCAAAGAATGCATAGATTAAAACATGTTTGTAGAATGCATAGATTTTTGGAATAATTCAGTACAACATAGCATTACTAAAGATATTTCCAGTAATTTATCTTTGAAATTTGCTAAATTTAATTGATAAGTATTGCAACATAGTATTTTTAACACATTTTGATTATTTATTTTCATTTAAACTCATTTCTTACAAATAATTTATTATATATAAAATTAGATATCCAAAAAATATTACCATAACATGTTGACATCCCAACACATATGAAGTCTGGGTATTTAGAGGGCTTACAACCTATAGGCTGGTTTAATTTATCACTTTATAAACATAAAATATTTACTATTCTACGCGCCATCGAGAATATGGCCATTTTAAGACTAGCGGAATTTTATATCAAACACTGGACATTTTTATACAAATTTCATGTATTAGACGCACCTGAATTACGAAGGCAATTTTTTAAAGAGAAAAGTGCGTCTTATAGTCTGTAAAATAAGGTAACAATTTTAACATTTGATGTTTTTTGGCATATAAACGCATGGAATTAGCCATTGTACATAATTTAAAACTTGCATTTGATTAGGTAGGAAAATAATTACCTCTGTAGCTGTAATAATGTTCACGTGTAATATATAAAGATGTGTTGTGTGTATATATATCTTGTCTGGTGGGCTTTTGTTTGTTGAAGACCTCCTTATCATTCATGTTCACTCTGTGTTATAACATTTAATTAGCAATGCTTTTAATATACAAAATGTTTTGTATGTTGATTTGTTGCTTCGCGATTCACAAAACCTTAATTTCTTTTGTTCTTATCCCAGTGACCGCAATTCCTTCCATTCTTATACCAATTTGGAGTCTTGATCCAAAATTTTAGGTGAGGATTTCAAGCTGATTATCATTAACTCATTGCCATATTTCATTTTATTAATCACACAGAGAAAGTTTAGTTTTTCCATATATCATTTGATACTTTTTATTTAATTTTCTCCAAAATACTCATTTATTAAAAAAATAAATCATGCTTTGTTTGCACTTTTTAAGTTACACAGACTTAATTTGTGATTATCTTGGTCGCTAAAAATTGTTTACATGCAGTGACACTTGAATTTAAGCGTGTATAATATTATTCATTCAAACCCTTATCCGCACCCCAATGGTGCATAGGGCACTGCATCATATAAATGCAGTGTTATCTTGATCAATAACATGAAGGAAAGGTGATCAGCCCTCCGCTTCAGGTACCAGTCCAGGGTATTTATTGAATAAATATCACTTATATTTATTTGACCCTCTCTGGGAATCGAACCCGGGACCTTCAGTACGGTAGCCGAGTGTGCTGACCATTACACTACGGAGGCGGACAATGTATAATATTAACTATATACTAATTGTCCGCCTCTGTGGTGTAATGGTTAGCGTGTTAAGCCATCATGCTGAAGGTCCTGGGTTCGATTCTCAGGGGGGGTGAAAATAAATATTGGTGATTTTACACTCCAATATTTATTTAATATTACCCTGGACTGGTCCCTGAAGGCAAGGAGTAATCTCCTTGCCTTCATGCAAGTAGCGATCAAGACAACACTGAGTCTATATGATGCAGTGCCCTATGCACCATGGATTTACGGATAAGGGTTAGAAAATAATAATAGTAATTATTAACAGGACGTTTTAAATTTTTTCATATTTTACCGGATTTTTGTCCGTTATAACTGAAGTTCATTAAATAGAGGTCCGTTATATCGAGGTTTTACTGTATTTATATTATTTACTAACAAATATTTGTTCTGTTTCAGGGTTCGCAATGTATTTTCTGTATGGTTTACCGAACAGCCTAAAAAGTCAAGGACCCCAATATTGGAGATTATAAGGAAAACCACAAATCCAGTACTTTATTCTTATATTATCCGTACTTATTTGCTGTTGGAGAAAAAGTTTATAAAAGTGTTTTTGCACTTAAATGGGGCTGGGTTACACTTAAGATGATGCTACATCAAACCAATGTACTTGCCTTGCATGGTATGGTACAAATTCATCACATTTGAATATCGGATGTGCTAGGTACTAATGTTTATGTGTATTTTTTAGCTATGCTTTATAGAATCATTATTATTATGTATTGTTTGAGAGTGCTAGTTACAAACTAAGCGATGTCCGAACGTTTAATTTTTAAGCATTCAGCGTGGAGATATAAAACCTAACTCCAAACAATATGCACACTTATATATGTATAAGTAAAATGTATAGAAATTATCACAATATAAAAGAGAAATCCATAGAAATCATCACAATATAGAAAATATATCTTAACAAATTTTCAAAATCTATGAAGTTTTTTGGGCATTAATAAAAGGTAGGAAATTTTGTCTGCCTTTAATTAAAAATGGATACATATTACCACAATATGACTGCCGAATTAATTAATGAATTTAAAAAAATACTATGTTTATTATTGTAAAAATATAATTTATTTTATGGTTTTAAATTTACATCATTATTTTATTAAAATTAAACACTTGAATAATCCACTTTATCGAGTTTTATTTTTACTTGTACCAGAAGATGAAAACAATTGTCGTTTTCGAAACTAGCCGTAAATAAAAATAAAACTCGATAAAGTGGATTATTCAAGTGTTTAATTTTAATAAAATAATCATGTCATTCCACAAAGTTAATGCCGAATCAATAAATAAATATTACATCATTATGTTTGAAAAAGCAGAGACACCATATTGATTTGAATATTGGCTGAGGTATATGATTTCTATGAAGCGTAATTGTTGGACATTGCTTGTTTGTTACCAGTAGCCTCAATAATTTTTCCAAAAATAAAACGTTTGTGATATTTATCTTACAGTAAGGATACTTTACTGTGATAGCCTTTCGGTTGGACCAATGCTTAAATAATATTACGATAATTGAAAATATGTATACCTGATTTTTTTTATGGAAAGTATTATAAACTTATGTGAAAATTTTATTCCTGAGTACAAGAGAATAATGTATAGTATAAAGATTTTTCCCATATAATATTAGACATGTACTGCTCACTTAGTGACATACTTATATACTGATCTTCTTCTTTTTCTGTACGTATCATGTCAGGTACCCCCGACATCGACTTTCACTTGAGAGTAATTGTCCTTGTCTTGGGCAGCTCTAAATAGCGCCTTAAAGGTTCTGATCCCTGTCCAATCTCGTATATTCCGGAGCCAGGAGATCTGTTTTCTACCCACCCTGTCGTCGACTTTCCATTTTGCCTTTTATAATTAGGTGCAATAGCTCGTACTTTTCTCTAAGCACATGCTGCAGATAGGACACCTTCCGGACTTTGATATCAGTCAGCAATTGTCTTCCTACTCTTGCTCTTTGTAGCACATTTATGTTGCATACCATATCGGTCCATGGAATGAGTGGCATTCTACGATGTAACCACATTTGGAATGCCTCTAACTGGTTCATAGTTATTGTAACTGCAGACAGTTGGTAGAATTCCATATTGAATTGTTGGGAAATATATTTAAAAATAAACAAGGTTATTGGATTGAATTCTACTTTTATTTACATATAAATGTGATGCGTTTCGTCTTATTAAAATCATATGTAAATTAAAGTAGAATTCAATCCAATAACCGTGGTTCATAGTGCTGATCTACAGGGTCCACGATTCAACTCTGTATAGAAGTACTGACCAAACATAACACCTAACCTAATATTTGCTAATCACTCAGACCTACAACCAGTAACTTTATAATCTTCAAGAGTGTGTGTTCTATTGTGCACCCTATAATATTACTACTATGGGTCAAATGGCAAGAAACTACTACTTCAAAATGCATGACCGCGTCAGTAAACTTCAACCTCAATCTGCGCATGAGAACTGTACGATACCACATCTTTCCAGTGCTTCTCTATTGTATCGAAAGCTATGGACTCCCACCCTAGCTACCGCAAAGAATTTAAAGGATTTAAAATGTGTTGCTATAGAAGAATGCTCAAAATATTATAGATTGAGAGAGCTTAAAATGAATATATTTTAAGATGCACAAGAAAAGTTGTAGGCACCATGAAGAAACCAAGAAAGAAGAAGAGTATTTTAGTCATTTTATGATGGGAGAGAAATACAAAGCAATATGGTTTATATTACAAGGCAAAGTGAAAGGTAAACACAAGTTAGGCAGAAGACATATATCCTGGTTTAAAAACTTGAGAGAGTGGTTTTGCTAAGCAATAAGTCTTTATTTAGATTGCCTGAAGACAAAGTAAAATTGCCAACCTTCAAGTGGCAATTTAAAAAGTTTATTAAAAAAATATATTTTCCGTAAATACATAAAAAATATGCATATAACCAATATTCTATGCAGCAAACTTTTGTAATATGTAATTTCAACTTCCGACTGTACTGTGTTGTCAATTATTAAAAATATATTCACACGAATGGCTTTAAATGCGTCTGAATGTACTTATTATTAATGTCTAATATATTTTATAATGTTTTGTATACAGTGGCGCTGGTAGCCCAAATTTTATCATCTTGAGTATTCTATTCATTTTATTTTAATTATTATTTTACCATATTACCGTTTAAATAAACCCTGTGAACAATTATTAGATACAAGTTCTTACTTAAATATATTATATCTTAACACATTGTTTGCGGGAAACGTTTAAAAGCGCCTTTTACATACTGTTGGCAGAGAGCCGGAGACACTTATAATCTTTTTATTTGCTTACTTTTGGTAGAGCGCGAGGAATGCCAAAAAAACATTGTACAGATCGGAAATAGGTTTGCGTTTACTTGAGATGAGTATACTGAGGGTCGGGCAGCAGACTGTCTGAGTATAATTAGGGTCAGGGTTGATGAAAAAACCGCCTGACAACAATGTGTTAAGATAATATTATTTATTATGTATCAGACACTGGATTGTTCACCCAAAATGTGTTAATTTAGATCAAAATAGGCTTTCGGAATTTAGAAGGGTTAGGAAATTTTATATTTATTAATGTCACCTGTTTATTTCGTACCTGTAACGTATTTTACTGTCAATAAACCATGTGAATTTCTAGTATTAATTTTCTCTTATCATCTAACTCTTATTGTCGATGGACGAAAGGGTGGGGGTCGACGAAAAGGTGTAGGAAACCTAACTACATGCTGGAACATCGAACCCAGGAATTCATTGTAAAACGCTGAGGTATACATACATATAAAAACCCATTAACTAGAATTTATTTAACAAATGTTTTATATTTAAAAAAAAAGTGATTAGACAAATAAATTAATGTCTTAGGGTGAATGTACGCTTTATTTTGGCATCTAAAAACTAAAATTTTATCTCTTTTCCAATAAAATAACATGTGTTAGGAATAATTTATGAGTTTTGATCAAATATGTCATAAAATGAATGAGTTTTATAAATGCTTAAGTATAATTTAAGCATTTATAAAAAAAATACCATGGTGAAACAATAAATACCCCTTGTATTTAAATAATATACATGTGCATACAAGTAATAATTAGTAGATTTTTGAAGTTGAGAAAATCCTGTAAATGTGTTTTATGACCTGATAACATTATATGTATTCCAGTGAATAGGTTTTACTGATAAAAATATTATTTTGTATGTATCCTTTAAACATAAAAAAAACATATTAGTAAAACTATAACATTTATTATAAAAAATGACAGCAATTTATGATTAAAATCTAGTCAATGTGTCTTCAATTCCCAGCAACATTGATAGAGACTTTCTGAAACAAAAATTGTTCAATCAATTTTATATGTAATAAATGCAAAATTTTATCCCAGGGTTGTTCATTAAATTTTACATAAAATATATAATAAACATAAATCTTAAATTAATACTGTTGAACTTGTTACCATTGCAGATTTTATTTAAATATATAATATATACCTTATTTATTTATAGTAAAAATATTTTTAAAAACTATTTGTGCATTTTATTTTATATTTCTTTATAAAATCAACTGACAACAGTCAAAATAGTTGTGAGTGACAAAGGGCAAATTTTTAGGAAATGAATTTTAAGCTTTATAACTTTGTCAGGTAGCAATGAACTAGTTTTAATGAACTAGGTTATTTGCGGATGATTAGTAAAGTAATCTTAGAAAGACCAAAGGTGGTTAAATCAGATCCAATGGATCTTTTAATGTTCTTTTAGCAATGATGGGAGGAAGAGAATAGATCTATAGGATCACCTTGTTATTAAAACTGATTACATCCAAGTATTTGAAATACTTGATCATATGTCAAGTTTTCATCGATCTTCTTCTGCTTCTATTACTAACATTCGCCTCATATATTTATTTTACTTTCTTTTTCACTCATTTGATTCACATACCCGACCCCTCTCAACACACCTTTCTTAATTTTATTGATAATGCTTATCTCTGCTTTGCATTCTTTCCTTATTTCACTATTGGAACATCTATCATATATCGTTGTGCCGTACACATGTCTGAGAGATTGCATTTAGATTGCGTTTAGTCTACTTTCATCCTTCTTTTACCAACTCCATGTTTCACTTCCATACATAAGTGTTAGAACCAGGACTCCTGCCCACACTGCCAGTTTAGTTTTCGCCGAAAGGTTTTTATTTGCTATGACTGGTGCACCATTCACTCTCTTCTCGGCTTTCTCCTTTCTATATCTTTATCAATATTTCCACCCCTAGAAAATATCAACTCCACAAATATACGGAATCATTTACCTGTTCCGAAATTTCCCCATTTACTACTATTTTACACCCAGATCTACATTTATCTCTTTTAAAAATCATGTCTTTAAGTTTGTCAACGCTCATCAGCCAAAAAATATACCTTTGACACCAGTTCCTGCAAATATTACTATCGGCAAATCATTGACTTATTGTTATTACCTAGTTATTGAGTGATAAAAATATAATTTCATTGATTGATCAGCAGTCACTTTGTGGTAAAATTAGTACTTAGTAAATACCACTTTTTCTTAAAACCTACTGTGACACAATTTTCGATGCATTCCGCATCATTTTCAAACACCGTGTGTGAAGCTAATTCCAAATTTTAGAGTTGGGTCCTTGGGACGTTGAAGGTCCCAATTTTTCGGAATTCGCTAACCATTTAATAGATAATGACCACAAATTTAACCACAATAACGTAGAAATACTAAAAATAATTTATTGGAAAAGCCATAAATTGCAACAAAAACCCATAATTAACAATATGACAATGACTAAAGCCTCCCCCCTTATTGTCTATGTTCCCACTGATAAAAATAAAAATTAAATTAATATATAAGAAACAGCTCCTACCCCCTCTTCAACCTTCAACGTCCCAAGAACCCACTTCTAAACAAGTAAATTCACTACCTGAGTAAAATCAAGAATTAAAATCATACACCTAAGTAACTTCACTGCTAACTTAGAATCATTGAAATGTATAAACTCATGCCTCTAGCGAGATAGCGAGTGTTTTTGCCTAGAGTTTTCACTCATGAATTACATGAAATTATAGTAACTTTAAACATAAAGAGTAAATCCACTCACAAGTAGGCATAGGCTATGAATCTTTTAAAGTTGAAGCCTGAGTAGGGACATGATAAACGGTGTTGCATAAGCCGTAGCTAGATTTCAGAGTCACTTGGACGTTAGGTAATTAAAAAAAAAAAAAAAAAAAAAAGAACCCACTTCTAAAATTTAGAATTAGCTTCACATGCGGTGTTTGAAAATGATGCGGAATGCATCGAAACAAGTGTCACAGTAGATTTGAAGATAAAGTGGTATTTATTAAGTAAAATATTAATTAAAAATGGATAAAATATAATAACAAAACGTCTAACTAACATCTGGATTAGGGAACATCTGGACTAGTGTCTCGATATCATCCTCGTATACTTGGCGGATGCAGTTCTCCTCCAGAGCGATAGCCGAGAGACAGTTCTTATTCCTGTTCCTTCTCTCTGCAACACTACTGCTTGGAGAATGGCAATACTTGGATGGCAGGTGCAAAGTCACCGCTGGTATCAACTTCAGTTTCAGTCTAAAAAAAATTAAATGAATGGGACAACTATTCCATAATCTGAGCATTAATGTTAAAAAGATAAATACAACCCCCCTTTATTATAACTTAACCCTTACTGGTCCAATGTTGAATCTCATTCGACATCGAATTTTTTCCTCTTAGGTCCCATTTTGGATGTTATTCGTCATTTTTTTCATCATTAGTATTATTTATTTAAATTCCTAGCTTACATTTTTGTCACTCGTATTTAATACAACATAATGTGGAGCAGAGGACAAAAGATTTATTTCCAATTGGAATGTAACTGTCTACCTAGATTTTTTTTTACATTTTGGGGGACCTGAAAGGGTTAAGCCTCTTCAACCTTCAACATCCCAAGGACCCAACTCTAAAATTTTGAATTAGCTTCACACATGAGGTTTAAAAATGTTGCAGAATGCATCAAAACACGTGTCACAATAGAGTTTTTTCTTTCTATTTTTACTTTTCATGATTTTATATCATAGTCAATGCAATAAGTAACATATTTTCTTGAATAAAAAAAAATCCACCAATAAACATGATTTATATCAAAATTATCAATGCTTTATTTCATGTTTTCTTTGCCAGCGTCATTACGATGACATTATACAAACTTTGTTATAAGTAAAATATTAGGGATATAACAGAAAAATGTGGTTTTAGAATTTAAATACAACCACATATGAAAATACAAGTGGGATTTTAGGAATAATGTCACTTTTTTTTACATGCACCTAATGTAAATCAAAGAAGTCTGCTCCTTCTAAGTTATTGACATCATCTCGCTGTAATATTCAAAATAATACCCTGGACTTTTCAGCAGAGGATTGATCCTTGTTTCTAGTGAATAATGATCAAGATAATGCAACATTATCCGTCTTTTGCATTTTTCTTATTCAGAATATGAAGAAAGTAAATAACAATAAAAATAATAAATGTACCTCCTTGGTGGTTTTGTAGATTTTTTAACTTTTTTTGGAGGCTTGGGAGGGGAGAAGTCTCCAGCAGATGAACCAAGTTTATACATCGATAGTCGTTGCTCTACAGAATAAAGTCTATGAGTATCAATGTCTTGTGATCAATCAATATAAAAATATATTTGAATCAGGTAATAACTTATAATGTTGTAAGAATACTCTAAAAAGGTTACTATCTTATTAAAGATTCCAATGAAGTTGAATCATTCTTAAATTTTGTTGAGAAAATGTCTAAATTAATATTTAGTTCTGCAAAAATAAACACCATTTTAATAAATATATTAACCGTTTGTCTTATGTGTTTCAATAATGATTTCCATTGGAAAAAGGTAGAATATTTTTTTCATCCAAATATACGATATTCAGATAGGTTTGAAAAGTACAATATAATAGCGACATTGGGCGACAAAGTCCACTACAGTCCACACGCATAGAGGCCCCCTGCGATAATACATTTGACTACCTCATAAAATAATGGTAAAATCATTTAAATTTATTTCTTCGCCACTTTGTCCAAGTACAAGCAAATCCGCAAAGGCTTATTTTTTTATTTAAAAAAAATATACTGTTGCTTTTAGATAAACGAAAAAGAATGCTATATTTACTCAGTGGTATCAAATGCCCATTTTTCAAAACCTTTGTGGAAGGGATAAAATCTGACTTTAGTTTCTTGTCAACTGCCGGCATCGACTGCTTTATTTTGAGGTCTGATTTGGTGGTAGCTTTAAGCTGAAAATAAAAATGAAGTTCGATGGGAACAAGAAACAGACAACATATTAAGATGCCGTTATCATTACAGTATCTCTCGAAAATGTAGAAATACAACAATATTACCAATATATATTATGATATATTGTCAGAGAGCAAGAGTCCAATCAGTAATCCTTTAGTGGAAAAGATCCTCTTCTCTTCTTAGTAGGCTTTGTATGAACCAATCATCCTCCCCTTAGGGATTATCATTGCATTTCAGTTATAACCAATGTTAATTTCAAGAATTACCACAGTAATTTGATAAAACTATCATCATTTACCTGAAATGCAATTGTGTTTCTTGAAAAATTCGTGACTCTCACTGGCATGTTTTTCTTTATAATGTTTTAATAAAAGGTTATAAAAATATTGAAATATGTCCAATAAACAATAAAAATTATGTTTTTGTTACACAATATTTGTACCAAAAAATAATAGTTGTTTTCAAGAAGATAAAATGAAAACCAGAATTTTGAATCTAGACTTCCAAATAATTTGCTTAAAATTTATTGTCAGTTTATAAAAATAAAAAGATTATAAATAAGTACCTACTTACATATTTCTTCATTAGGTGCCTATAGTGACTACCTATTAAAGTTCATACACAGAAGCCACCATCTTCTTGAGTCTGTCTCTGTCCCTTGCCAATAGAAAAATTACTTCCTCCATCATTCTCTTGTACAATGGATTGGAGAAGCTTCTTCTAAACTGAATATATTTATGTATATACTTTGTTTATTTTTCAGCGCCTTCTATATCACATTAGGATTATGTACATTCGGTAACAACACATCAACTGGTTTCGGTAAACCAGTTTTTGTATTTACATTGTGGCTGGACATTTGATCAAATATATTTTTGTTATTATTAAAATTGAATCATAAATCGTGTTTTGATTTATATTAATAAAAATGGATTATAAAAGTCTTCAAATAAAATGCCAGTTTAATAAATGTTTATCAAAATTATTTAGTGATAAATTTATGGATTTTATCATCTCTAATTTATCATTGTCAAAGCTGAAGTAATCTGTCAGTTAATTTTAATATCAAGGCGTGTATTTCTTTGCAATTATTTTCAATGTTGTTATTAATGTAGGTATGTATATTCTTATGACATACTCAAATAGTTAGATTCAGAACTATCTTCAGAAAGAGATAAGCGGATTTTTGAAAATAGGGATCAAGTTGTGGTAGAATGGTGGTAGAACTATGAAAATTAAACTTAGAGTAAACATTTTGAGTGTGTCCAAATACTTGTTCACAAATCTGGATTACCTCCAATTATAGGAGTTAGTTTTCATATTATTTTTTTGACATTTCATCAAAGATGAAGAAGAATATGGAAGTCTGGGCATTTACTGTGGGCTGACGTATATATATGTATTTATATGAACTAATTTCAAAACGTTGTTCTTGAATCACTAGAACTTCACTAGAGACATCTATTGATGAGATGAAAAGAATAATAATAATAAATAAAATAAAATAAAACTTTATTATATAAATTATTGGAGTCCATGACACCAAACACAAAACCACAACCTGACATTAGATTTGGTCATGCAAAAGTTTATATTGAATCGGTACAATTATTTGATATATAACACATACATATGAACATATGAATGTGTAACTGTATAATTGTAAAATTTAAGAAATAAAGTATTCTATGTAGCATAGTCGTTAAAAAAATTGGCACTATATTTTTTTTCTCTGAGATAAGATAAAACCACTTGTTAGTTAGTAAAAAATATTTATTAGCAATGATTTTGGACAGATAAACATATTGTCTAGTTTTATACAGGTACCTTATCTACTATAAAATCAAGAAGTAAATGCTTTTACCTACACCACTCCGCTAGATAATTAAGTTGATTGAAAAATCTAAGTTACCATTGTGCCGCTTTACCGTAGGGGCAAGCAAAGAGGATAGAAGGCCGTATCACTCTTTCTTTTCAAAGATTCATTGCCTTCTTGATATTCATGCATCTTCTCGAATATTCCCGCTGATTATTTTGACTCGTGACCTGACAACGCCTAAACATTTCAAGTACTAGATTATGATTAGTTTTTCTTCCTCCACAATAAAATTGAATGTGATATTTAAAGCATTTTTTAACATTTTTAATTAATGTTTTACTTAGTAAATACCACTATTAAGAAATAGTGTTATTTAATAAGTAAAACATTAATTAAAAATGTATAGATTTTACCACAAAGTGACTGCCAAATCAATTAATGGCATTTTTTAACGTTTATTAATAATTTGAAAAAGAATCTCACATGTATAAATAAAGGATTCTGCTATTTTATTAAAATTCATATGTGACATCTATGGTTGAAATTAACCATATATATGTCACATATCGCTCACTCCTTTCAAGAACGTCATAAATTAAAAATCACAAATTTTCAGTAGTGCATGTTTTCGGAATGCCCAGAAAATGTACTATATCCCAGTAAAAGAGACATATTTTTAACTTCGTATTTACCCGCTACAGGGCGGAAAGTGTGATTTTGCATTTTGAAGAAAAGGTAATGTTTAATTATTTTTTTAAATATACTAAATATTTTTCAAATGGAGAAAAAACATTCAGGTTTTACCTAAAAAGATCTGTTGCACAGTAAAAAGTGCAATAAGTGGCTTCATATTTATTTTTAATACATTGTATTATATTTATAAACTTCAAAAACGTTCTCCTGAAAAATCAAGTTTTTTGACTTTTGACGTTCTTGAAAGGAGTGAGCGATATGTAGTTTTTACCGAAAATGTGAATTGTGTAGTTACATTAAGCACAATATATAAACACATGTACAGTGGCGTTCAAAGAATTAGGGTAGCCAGTAGAGGTGGGTTATAAGGTAGGTAGTGGTTGGGTAAGTCCACATATGTCGTGTGTGTAAGTTAGGATAGGTAATGCTTTTCTGCCTATATGGAACACACGCCTCCCTGCACATATAAATGGATAAGATGGTGAATATTACACAGTGCAGAAAGCAATCACTTAAAGTTTAGATTCATAAACCAATCAAAAGCAGGTCTTAGGCCCTGTAAAAATCATTCCTTATTTTCATTCAAATAGAAAAACTTCTTAATCTATGTTGAGAAATTGATAAAATTGGTCATTTAGATTTGGATGGTTGATGGGAGAAGTCGTTGAGTTCCACGTCGATCATCTGTTTCAGGAGGGCTTCCATTTCCAGTTCTTCAGTCACCGTGTTTAGGGCATCTTCTATTAGCTCCTCCGAAATCCTGTGGAGTTAAAAGAAAGTTGACAAAAAAATAAAAAAACATTTTTTTCTTAATCAATAAGGTAATATCTACAACATTTTGAGTGTGTCCAAATACTTGTTCACAAAAATCTGGATTATCTCCAATAACAGGAGTATTTTTCATATAATTTTTTGACATCTCATCAAAGATGACGAAGAATATGAAAGTCTGGGCATTTACGGGGCTGACGACCGTCATAGGCTGGTTTAAGTGATCACTTTACACACGTGTAACATTAAAAATATCATGTGAAAATATCCCCTATCCTAACCAATCTCGAAACAAATGCCTTGTTTAAATTTTATTTTTTATTATTTCATAACTTTAATTTATAATTTACAATAATAACCCCTCATTGGGTTTTCCGTGCCTAAGGGCATATGTTTTTTCAAAATATTTATATATATAAAACTATATGAAAGAAAATTGATAATGACATGCAACACAAAAATACAGTGACCAATTGAAAATAAACATTTCATGAATTCATTTTGCAATTGGCGGTAATCGAACTCGCGACGTCAGTTTCGCGGTCGAGCGTCCTCCCAACTCTGTCTAATGTCATTTTAAAATAAAATCATGCATACAGCAAATCATTCCGAATATTTTGGTTGTTGTACATATCGCTCAATCCTTTCAACAACGTCATATAACAAAAAACTTGATTTTTCAGGAGATCGTTTTTAAAGTTTAAACGTATAATGAAATGTATTAAAAATAAATATCAAGCCACTTATTGAACTTTTTACTGTGCAACAGATCATTTTAGGTAAAACCTGAATGTTTTTTCTCCATTTGAAAAATATTTAGTACCTAGTATAAGTTGCCAAAATATTTTAAGGATAAAGTTGTCTTAAACAAAAATTGTCATGAATATGCTACTAGACAAAAGGATAAAATAAGACTACCATTATTGAAAAGAGCTGAGTCGCAAAATTGCTTGATGTATAAGGGTTTAAAAATGTATGATGAGATGCCTGAATGTATGAAGAATGAAAAATGTCTGAAAGAATTTAAAAATAAATGTCAAGTTACTGTAAGGAAATGTAAATATATAAAGATGATGTAAATGTATATAATAGTTTATATTAGTTTTAATATAAGCTAACTTAAGAAATAAATAAATAAAAAAAAAACCTTTATTTAAAAAAATTAAACAACACCAAATGCAAAAACAACACTTTCTGCCCTGTAGCGTGTAAATATTAAGTTAAAAATATGCCGCTTTTGCTGGGATAAAGTACATTTTCTGGGCATTCCAAAAACATGCATAACTGAAAATCGACGATTTTTTTTTATATATCACGTTGTTGAAAGGTGTGATAGATATGTACATGCAAATACAATGTTTTATTGAAGAACGAATTAAGTCCGCAATCCTTAAAAAATAATTGCATGCACAATGGTATGACACTGACGTAACCACAGAATGCGGCCATACCCACTGCATACAAGGAATACAAAATGCATTTATTGAAACAAAACGAGACTAAATATTATTATAATGGTACAATGGCGTGATGTGATACGACCGCCATATTAATAATATTAAGGGGATACCACGCAAACCGGCCGAATCACCGGCCGACCACCGGAGAGATGACACGTATTTTCACGCCTGATTTTTTTTAAAGAATACATATTGGATTTTTGAAAAAATATTTTTATATGTTTCTTTAAACACCTTTCCTTTCAATAACTCTTTTCTTTTCATAACCATATAATAATTTCGAAGTACGTACTTTTTAAATGCAAAAGCGGTGTTTTAGGGAAAAAATAATTACATGTAAATTCTAAATAAAGTACTTTTAATTTTTTTTTTTAGAGAAATATTTGTGTTTTTATTATTTACAAAAATACTTCAATTTCATACTATTTCTGTGAGCTTGAGCAACTCATTATTAGGAAATAGGTACCAAATTGTGGTAGAGTGGGTTCGAACCGATAAACTCTGACTCGAGAGTCCGCGACACTTACCACGGGACCCTAACCCGACGTTAATAACAATAAAATAAAACACTCTATTTATCATCCATTGGTCACAAGAGAAAAAGAAGACAAATGTCTCCAAAATTTTATTTTTATACAAATGTCAAATCGTAATCATTTTATTTTAATGACCTGATGATGGAATGATTTCCCGAAACCGGTAGTCATGAATAAGTGTTTATAAAAGTAGTATTACACAAATGAATGATAAGGAGACTGTTTTATTACCACACCACAAATTTATCAATGCTTTTAATATACAAAATACAATAAAATGAAATCAATCACCTCGAAACAAGTTCCCATGGCTTCTTGACTGAAGATTTTGCGTACATCGGACTATTAGCTATGTGTTTAATATAGTCCAATCTGTATTTATGAACAGCATCTTCAAATCCTCTCGGGATTTCTAACCCATTTGGAAATTTGACTTTCTGCGACGCCACCCTCGTCGGGATATGCGAAGATTTGCCGTCAACTTTCTTGCTTTTCTCAGCCAACACGTTATGTGTAGATTTTTCAGGTATTTTGGTTGGTTTATTGGAGATTTTCCCATCTGCGCGAGTGATTTTGTCTTTGGTCGTCGTGAGGTTCTTGGCATTTTCGGTGGGCGATTGGGACATCGAAGATGTTGGAGATTCATCGTGAGACAAAATCAGTAGTTGAACATTACCGGATGTGGTGACAATGTCTCCAGTAGACGCTGGTCTGGATGTCCTAAAAAAAAAACAATATGTATGTCTGTATCAGTGATGTGTGATTGAATTAACACGATTTCATCACAAGAAGTCGTTATTTGATTCCGTTTTTGGATTCGATTTTTTTTCTTCTTTATTTTAAATTCTTTTGCATTTCACAATATATAATAATTACATGTATAAAAATTTTTCAAAACATTAATGAAAAAAAATATCTTACAAAGGCATGGGCCTGTGTGTGGGTATACATTTTATTTTAAGTTTAATAAAGGGCACTGGCAAGAATACGTCGACATTATCAGAAATAAAATAAGATTAAAAGTGCTAAAATAAACTACAAATATTTGTTTTTAACAGAAAACAAAAATCAAAAAAATTAAAATGAAAAAAATTAGTAAATGCTTATGTACTTTATGAGATATACGTTTAAAAGACGAGGGTGCTTAGATCTGTTTTATTTTTTATTTTAATAAATAATTTAAGCAAAATTTAAATCGAAACAAACTTAGGTAATTAATGTCTAACATATAGTCTTTGTGGAATGAATTGAACAGTTTTGGAGCTGTGAAAAATGAGTGTCTTTGCGCGAGTCTTTCATTCAACGCATGCTTCTTCTCAAACACGTATCCGCACCCAATGATGTATAGGGCACCGCATCATATAAACGCAGTGTTATCTTGATCGTTAACGCATGAAGGAAAGGTGATCAGCCCTCCGCTTCAGGTATCAGTCCAGGGTAATATTGAATAAATATAAGGATGAAAAAATCACTCATATTTTTTCGACTGATCCGAGCTGCCGTGCTGATCATTACACTACGGAGGCGGACAGCTAGTCATTACAAAAGTTTAGTAGATCCTTAAGTATTCGACAGTCAAAAACTTAACCTGTAAAATAATATGACCCGAAAAATTTATGGATTCTCAACATTTTTGGTTGTCTCCAAATGAAAATGGCATTATATAAATTATTATAACATATTATGGATGTAACATCAACTGAACGTAAAATGGTTCGCGAAACTACAGTTTGTATGATTTCCATCTGAAAGATGAGCAAATAAATGTGTTTCGTTTCTCGGTACCTGTCACGAATTGCCACGCCGTGACTAGGTAGGTACCAGAGCGCTTTATCCAAGGGAACTCCATTACGCTACGGATTTCCTAGCCAAAACTAATCCTAATCTAACACCAACCGCTAAATAACACATATCGTAGTCGTACAGAAGAAAGTGACCAACTACCAAAACGTAAAATGCTCAGGAGGGCCATTTAAGTCACTTTTGCTTGGCAACAAAATAAACACCAACGCAGTTTGTCATTTTTAACGAATCAATATATTATACTTCCAAGTTTAAAATCCTTTGGGATTTTTTCAGGGCATTATTAAGCTAGTAAGATATCAAATAGTCAATGATCACGTTTTTGTAAAACAATGAACTTGGTCACTTTTTCCTGTATAACTACGATATCACCAATCAAACACCACATGAAAACATTCGTAGAATCGCAAGATCAAAAAGGCAAAAAAATATACCGTAGAACGGGGCTATATTATTTATATATTTATTGAATGGCTGAAGCCTTTAAGATATATATCGCTCACTCCTTTCAAGAACGTCATAAATCAAAAATCGACAATTTTCAGCTGTGCATGTTTTCGGAATGCCCAAAAAATGTACTACATCCCCAGCAAAAGAGGCATATTTTTAACTTAATATTTACCCGCTACAGGGCTAAAAGGGTTGTTTTTGCATTTTGAAGAAAAGGTATTATTTAATTTTAAAAAAAATAAAGTAGTTATTTTTAAAATGGAGAAAAAACCTTCAGGTTTCACCTAAAAAGATCTGTTGCACAGTAAAGAGTTCAATAAGTGGCTTGATATTTATTTTTAATAATTTGTATTTTATTTTTAAACTTTTAAAACGTTCTCCTGAAAAATGAAGTTTTTTGATTTATGACGTTCTTGAAAGGAGAGAACGATATGGCAAGTGCCCTAACAATATATATATATATATATATATATATATATATATATATATATATATATATATATATATATATATATATATATATATATATATATATATATATATATATATATATATATATATATATATATATATATATATATATATATATATATATAACCAGTAAGGGGGAAAGCGATTCTTAACCATAATTATTATTTTAACTTTACTACAAAACGTTTTTACATTTGTGTGTGTATATATATATATATATATTATATATATATATATATATATATATATATATATATATATATATATATATATATATATATATATATATATATATATATATATATATATATATATATATATATATATATATATATATATATATATATATATATATATATATATATATACACACAAATGTAAAAACGTTTTGTAGTAAAGTTAAAATAATAATTATGGTTAAGAATCGCTTTCCCCCTTACTGGTTAGATCCGCCCAAGGCCGGTAAGGGCCGCCTAGAGGTGTGACGTCACCGCCCACCTCTAGGGTACGGCAGGGCGGAGACGGATATCGCCGCTGTTTGGTCGATATGGCGTCATGCTGGAGAGGATTATATTACCTGTTTTATCACGTAACTAATAATAGTTTATCCGCACAAACATCGATATCGGTATTAAAAAAATAATCGATAAATTTGTGGCCTCGAATAGCCAAAATGTATATAAATACTACTTTATAAATTCCCAGAGGGGGGTCTAATAAATATAAGAAATTTTTTCACTTTAATATTTATTCAATATTACCCTGGACTGGTACCTGAAGTGGAGGGCTGATCACCTTTCCTTCGTGTGTTAACGATCAAGATAGCACTGCGTTTATATGATGCAGTGCCCTATGCACCATTGGGGTGCGGATAAGGGTCCGAATATATTTAGTATGAAGAAAATGAAAATATACATATATTTAGTATGAAGAAAATGAAAGTAGTAATGCAGTAAAAGAAGTTTAGAAAAGCTCGAATGCACACAGCGATCCATGGAAAGATCCATGCTTGGTATAAGCCTAAGGGACTAAGAAATGAGTAAATTGGGAGTAGAACCAGAATAGCGGATAACATGGATCGCATAGCAAGACTCAAGTTGTAATGGACAGGAAATGTTGGGAAACAAGACGCCACAAGATGGACTCATAAATTTTAAGATTTGGGATTAAGAGAATAAAAGAGGCGTCGGAAGACCCCAAAAATATGGTCCGACAACGTAGCCGCTGTGGGGGGTAGAAACTGGCTGCAAACAGCAACCGACAACAATATCGATGAAGAGGAAAGAATATGAAAGTCTGGGCATTTACAGGGCTTACGACCGTCATTATTTTCAACCGCAACGGTCGTAAGCCCTGTAAATACAAAGACTTCCATATTCTTATTCATCTATCACATTTTCTAAATCGCTCACTCCTTTCAAGAACGTCATAAATCAAAAAACTTGATTTTTCAGGAGAACGTTTTCAAAGTTTAAAAATATAACAAAATGTATTAAAAATAAATATCAAGCCACTTATTGAACTTTTTACTGTGCAACAAATCTTTTAAGGTAAAACCTGAAGGTTTTTTCTCCATTTATAAAATATTTAGTATATTTAAAAAAATAAGTAAACAATACCTTTTCTTCAAAATGCAAAAACAACATTTTCTGCCCTGTAGTGGGTAAATATTAAGTTAAAAATATGCCGCTTTTTCTGGGATATAGTAAATTTTCTGGGCATTCTGAAAATATGCACAACTGAAAATTGTCGATTTTTGAATTATGACGTTCTTGAAAGGAGTGGGCGAAATGTGGTTATTGGTTAGTGTTAGTTAAGTGTTGAAAGGTATAAAACTAATGTGAAATGATCGTATATGAAAATTTATTGATAATAATAAATAAAATGTAATTTTTAAAAATTATAGTTCATGCCTAGGAGCAGCTGTATTCCACAGTAAGTTTGTATATTATACGAGATTTCGTAATAAGAGTAAGTCAAACCGCTACCTAGTGTAATATCATTTATTCGATACCACGAATTACCAGTAAGGCGCGCAGTAAATAGGTGCATTAATTTAAATGAAAACAAACCATGAACAGTCTAGTATGTGGTATTAAATCAAAGATGGCGTCTTAACGACATAACTATCAACACATTGGAATGATTTCCTTCCCGAGAATTTCTCACATCTTCATTAGTATTATCCATAACAGATGCTGTGATGGAATACTCGTACATAAAAAGGATAGCCAAACTATTGATATCTCAAGAAAGACAGAGAAGAATATGTAAGCCTAGGTTAAGACTGGGGCTGCAAAGTAAGGGCTTACGATCTGTCATAAGATGGTTTAAGTATTCACTTTATACACCTACAACATTAGCCATTCTATCTATGATTGACAACCACACTACTTACACTGTTCTTTCTTCATTCATCCGATTCACATGCTCAAATCATCTCAACAAACCCTACTAAATTTCACTGTATAAAAATATCAGCCTTACATTCTTTCCTTTTATCACCATTCGAACATCTTTCACAAATAGCTTTTTCGCTCATTTATCTGAGAGATCATATTTCGACTGCATGGAGAGAAAAAAAAACTAATCACTAATTTTAGTCTGAAAACGGATATATCGGGTTTTGAAATAGAAAGCCAAATATTTATTTAATAATAACGTAAGTAATTTAAAGATACATTCGGCTATTCTAAACTCTTAAAGAAACATTAAGAGAGGATACCCTTACAAAAATTTACTAACAGCTCTCCTCTTTCCTCTTTGATATTGTTTTGTATTATTTTTCTTACTATTTTTTAAGATTCTATTTTTTTTGCTCAAGTAAAGGTGAATTGTTCATAAATAATGTCAAGCGCAAGTTAACTAAACGTAGGGTTTTCATAATATTATTCTAAGTAGATACTAAGTTTTAAAAAATCGCCTGATAATTATGAAAAATCATCGTTTATAAACCAACCGGTGAATACTGATTGAAATAAAAATAATCTTTAAAGATAGATTAAGTAATTCAACAGAAAAGTTTTCGAAAACATCCAGTCTTATCTTAAACTATAATTAATTACTATTTAAAGTTTAAATTGACGCAACTCATCCGATAATGATTGGTGATATTGACGATTTCGATATAGCGATAAAGAAACTTATATGGGATTACGAAGATTAGAAAATTTGGAAATCCCGAAAAAACATTGTAAACTGTATAGTATTATACATACATATATTAGATGTAAGTATATCTAAAATAATAGATTATCAGTTTTATGTATAGGAATATAGTTATTGAGGAATTTATAACTCTTTATCGTTGTAAAAATACTCTAAAAAATGCGTTCGCCTTCAAGTGATGATAATAAATAATCAATAATAATAATTAATGATAACAAAACTATACCAAATGTGCGCACTAATCGTGTTAAATTGTTCAAATATATAAAAAAAATATGACTATTAAAGGTATTTTTATTTATTCATTTTATTTCATTTGGGAATTGGAATTCGAGAAATACATCGTCGCAACGGACATGTCGCTCGCTCCTTTCAAGAAAGTCATAAATTGAAAAACTTGATTTTTCAGGAGAACGTTTTTAAATATTGAAAATATAACACAATGTATTAAAAATAAATATCAAGCCACTTATTGAACTTTTTACTACGCAGCAGATCTTTTTAGGTAAAACCTGAAAGATTTTATAGGTACCTATCTCAACTTGTTATATAAAAAATCTATCGTTCCTCTTTGTATGAAAGAAGAAAGTCTGAGCATCCCAGGGCTTACGACCTGGTATTTGGCTGGCTTAAGCGATCACTTTACACACTTGCGTAACGTTCACCATTCTGCCTATTATTAAACATCCATATTGCATTAATTATTGAAACCTGTATATATGCAATGATCTCAGGACCTTTCACAAGTCGGTACAGTATTCGATACATTTGGAAATGTGGCTGTTCGTAGCGCCAACAGTTGTAAAATTGGTGAATAATTTATTTAGCTGAGATACAAAATAATATTGATATATCATCCGCAGGAAGAATAATCGAGTGAAATGGAAAAACGTACTGTCTACAGATCAACTGTCATCTGTCAAATTGACGATCTGTAGAAACAATGTTGCCAGTTGAAAAACCCATAAAAAAATACCCTTTGAGCGCTTGTGCACTATACGGAATTCCACTGTCCGGCGGTCCGGTTTTTTTTCAAATAAAAGCGACTACGACAGTTTACGCGCCCCGTGATCGCGCACCGATCGAACACCGTTCCGGAGAAAGACGGACAAGTGCACAAGCACTATACAGAATTTTACCGTCTGGCACTTCAGTTAATGTTTATATATATATGTTTATAATTGTTCTTTATATGTTTATAATTGTTCTTTTAAATAAATGTATACAATTTATGTAAATTTAAAAAAATCTTAGTAAGGATGTCAAAAATGTAAAAAAAATAAATATAATGTGACTAGGGGCGTTTGTTCACTATACGGAATTTTACCGTCCGGCACTTCAGTTAGCGTGATAAAACTATGATTGGCTTGGATTGGCTTGTGCTTTTGTGCATCTTTCTTCGAATCGGTGCTCTTGATCGGTGCGTGCACACGTTGCGCGTAAATTCCATCACGCTAAACTGTCGTAGTCGCTTTTATTTTTCAAAACCAGACTGCCGGACGGTAAAATTTAGTGTAGTGCACGAGCGGCTAATCATCCGTTTTTTCATGCTAACCGGACTGCCGGACAGTAAAATTCCGTGTAGTGCACAAGCGCCCTTTTTGTTAGAATTTCCTTCAAATTTTTTATTCCGTTTACCATGTAGCGTGTTACGGCGCAGTTTGAGGAAATCAAGTAAATACATACATATTGTATTTCAAGTATTTGACCGAGTAAGAAGTCTTACAGCACGAAGAGAGTAGAGCCGTGTAACACATGCGAGCGGTGGGGGATAGTTTGGTGTTTGTGTGGAAGTTCGGATGTGTGGCTGTAAATGTGCGGCGCCAGGGAAATTGTGCAAGAAATGTTCCACTAAAAATACCGCCCATAAATTCCTGATAAATAGACGAGGACTGGAGGGCGACTGTTGCCAATATACATACTTTACGATCAAAGATGGCCGTATTCACTAAACGTGTCCAAGGTCTGAACGTTTCATGGAAAAACCTAGAAAAAATCTTTTAACCACCCTCATTAATTCCTCTCCTTTCCTTCTTCTTCCTACAAAATCATTTTTTTATATACCATACCCTTTTTTTATTTATTTTTTAATAGTTAGTATAACATAAATGTGGAATTGTTTAATTGACTTATTTTTTTTAACGTAACTATTTTCGTTAATGTAATGTAATGTTTATTATTGTTAATGTAACTTTTGTTTATTATATCATTTTTTATATGTAAAGCTGTACAATTCCCGAACAAATAAACAAAATAAAAATAAAAATAAAAAACATACAAAAAAAAGAGGATTCTTATCCCCTCTATCCTACAATGCATGTCCATCTCCACAGTGTAGTGGTTAGAACGTTTGGCCACCATTCCGGAGGTCCCGAAATCAATACAAATATATAAGTTCACAACATTTTGATTGTGTCCAGAGAGTGTTTTTGCCTAGAATTTTCACATATAAATTACAAGAAATTAAAGTTACTTTGAACGTATAGAGTAAAGCCACTCACGAGTAGGTATAAGATAAAAAAACTTTTAAAGTTCGAGACTAAGTAGGGCCATGAAAAGCGTTGTTGCATAAGCCGTAGCTAGATTTCAGAGTTAGTTAGACGTTATGTAATTTAAAAAAAAAATGGGTGTTTCCAAATCCTGGTTTACAAATCTAGGTTTCTCCACAAAGGAGTCATTTTTACATTTTGACATCTCAACATAGATGAAGAAGAACATAGAAGTCTGGGTATTTACAGGGGTTACGAATTTTCATACTGGTATAAGTGATCACTTTTTATACCCATGTCTGAGGAGATGCACGAATTTGGAAAAGGTGCAGATTGTCTTCAAATGCAGATTGGTGTGACTTTCTATTCTCTCTTGTTACCCCTTCGGGGAAGCGGCGTGACGGTTAGACGGTGACTGGTAAGTTGGTATTTCCAGCCTGAAAAGGAAGACTGCTAATCTGAAGGCGTGTAGTTTATTATTTAAAAAAAACGTTTGTCAATTTTGAACCACCCTGTATGAGAAATAGTTGCATTTTTAACTGTTTTGTCATGTAGATGAATTTCGTGAAGGCAAACGGATGAATGAATGGAAAACCATTTTACCAGACCTAACATAACCTTACCGGGCGACATATTTGTGAAGATCCTTTATCTGGCCCAATTCCGAACAATAGTTGGTGGAAAACGTGCGAAGGTTTAAACGCCAATAGATAGTAAATCTTTATCGGGGCGCATTGTTAGCATTGTTCACTATGCAAATATTAATACGTATATGATAATGTGGGTAGGCACTGTATCCTCATTTCACTGGCGACGATCAGATAACCCTCCAGTGTTAATGGGGATTTAGGGTAAACAAATAATGCTAATTAAAATGATTGATTCAATAATAATAATTTAAGTAAGGAATGAGGTTACGGCGGGTCCAAGTGAATCACACATACGAATGTTTATATATATATATATATATATATATATATATATATATATATATATATATATATATATATATATATATATATATATATATATATATATATATATATATATACATACGTCATATGTCAAAAATCTTGAATTTTCAGTTGTGCATGTTTTTCTAATGCCCAGAAAATGTACTATATCCCAGCAAAAGCGGCATATTTTTAACTTAATATTTACCCGCTACAGGGCAGAAAGTGTTGTTTTTGCATTTCGAAGAAAAGGTATTGTTTTATTATTTTTTTAATATTCAATATATTCAAAATGGAGAAAAAAAACCTTCAGGTTTTACCTAAAAAAGAACTGTTGCACAGTAAAAAGTTCAGTAAGTGGCTTGATATTTATTTTTAATACATTTCATAATATTCTCAAACTTTAAAAACGATCTCCTGAAATATCAAGTTTTTTGATATATGACGTTGTTGAAAGGTGTGAGCGATATGTTAATAGTATGACAACAGCAGAAAAATATTATATATATAAAAAAACATATAAATAACAGAAAAATATATAAAAATATATATAGACTATAAAAAAATTCATAATTTACATAAATTATTATATATATAAAAAAAAAGTAGCGTGATATGCGTTCTCAGTGTCGGTCTGCGGTCACAGCAGAGCCTTACCTCGCCTCACCTTAATACCGCCGGCCACCTTACTCCATAATAATATCAATCCATCATTTGTCAACTGGACCGTATACAGAGCACACCATATCACTTCTACTTCTGCATTATCTCTCCGTGACAATAAAGGTCGACAACATGTCTCATGGATAATTTACCCGAGTAACGGAGAACGCGCATGGTGATTCATTTTATTGTACTGAAATCTGTCCGCCTTCGGACGCTTGTGCACTATACGGAATTTTACTGTCCGGTTAGCATGAAAAAACAGATGATTGGCTTGTGCTTTTGTCCGTCTTTCTTCGGATTGGTGCGCATGATCGGTGAGTGATCACGGTGCGCGTAAATTCGATCGCGCTTAACTGTCGTAGTCGCTTTTATTTAAAAAATAAATCGGACTGCCAGACGGTAAAATTCCGTGTAGTGCACAAGCGCTCTAATGGTCAGCACGCTCGGTTACCGTACTGGAGGTCCCGGCTTCGATTCCCAGGGGGGGGGGGGTAAAATCAAAATAAGTGATTTTTCACTCTAATATTTATTTATTTCACTTCGGCAGTATTTATTTATTTATGTTACAAAATAACCATACCTTGAACACTCAATAAGTTTGCAGGATGACATAACTTAGTTAATCTTTCAATCAAATCATGAAATGTGTTTTTTTTAGTATTTTAATTTTTACTCATCATTTTTCTTCATCAGTTTCAGCGTTCAGTTTACTTTCATCCTTCGCTATCTATACAAATGGGCTATACGGAAAATTTAGGCTTCAAATATCTATAGCCGGCTCTGGTCACAATATGTCGCCTCATTATACAATATTTGCACTATATGTCATGAAATATGTAGCACAGAATCACGTAAAAGTGGGTCGCATTAGTCGACAATATTGATTGCGTTTTAAGTTCTGTGTTCTTTGGTATAAAAACATACTTCAGGAAAACCGTGGATCATTATTTACCTTATTTTTTGACATCTCAACAAGATGAAGAAGAATATGGAAGTTTGGGCATTTACGGGGCTTGCAACCGTCATAGGCTTGGTTAAGTGATCACTTTACATTTGGACACACTCAAAATGTTGTAAATAAATTAACTGGTCAAAAGTGAAATTTTTAGCGTTTCTCGAGTGTGTGAATATAATTCAAGACTCGGACCTCACATACAACAAATGAGAGAGTTTCTGCTTAATAAAAAGCTTCTCACATCCCACCATAGATGTCTCTAGTTAAATTGAAGTAAATTCAAACACTATGTTTCGAGATTAATTAATATGTCTAGAAGTTCCAAGAAAGGTAGTCAAACATGGGTAGAATTGGTGAATGTTACACGTGTGTAAAGTGATCATTAAACCAGCCTATGACGGTCGTAAGCCCCGTAAATGCCCAAACTTTCATATTCTTCTTCATCTATGTTTAATAAAAATAATATAATAAAACCCTTATCCGCACCCCAATGGTGCATAGGGCACTGCTTCATATAAACGCAGTGTTATATTGATCGTTTACACATGAAGGAAAGGTGATCAGCCCGCCGCTTCAGGTACCAGTCCAGGGTAATATTGAATAAATATTACAGTAAAAAAAAAAACACTCATATTTATTTGACCCCCCCTGAGAATCGAGCCCGGGACCTCAAGAACGGTAGCCGAGCGCGCTGACTATTACACTACGGAGGCGGACATCTATATTAAGATGTCAAAAAATATCTAAAATACAGCCTTTCTTTATAGTGGCGGCAAGAAACGCATTACGTTTATGGTACACAGTCGACTTTATACACGACACTTGTTCATCACTCGCAATATATCGCTACAACGTTTTTATAGACCAAGGGTAAATCGATTTGTCTAAATAATGTATAACGCACTTATCAACTTTTAGACAACCAATGATAATATAAACACATTTCGAAATTCGCGAAGGTAAATTAACTTCCAAATTACCGTCCGCTTTTTTTGTTGTATCACAATCAGTTATTTTTTATTTCAATGACGAGCGTGTGAATCGAATGAGCGAAGAAAGAATAGCAGAGAAAATTTATGAGGCGAATGTGGTTGGTAATAGAAGCAGAGCAAGACCGAGGGAAAATCACAACCAGTGGTTTCAGGCTATCCGCATTGCCACGCGCAACGTGTCCAAAGAAGTAAATAATAATAAAAATAATAATTTGGATAATTTGTGTAGCGCCATTATCGTAAAATACTACCTCAAGGGCGCTTATAAAGACATGGATAGTAATAATAATAATAGGATGATGATGATAATGATATACAAAAAATAAATGGATTAAAACGTCGTCAATCGGTCTCGGGCCGTCGAGTCTGGAGCGGGGAAAAGATGAGCCGACAAATTAAAACGCCTTCCTCTTGATCCCATGGGCCGGAGAATGGCCAAGGTGTTGGGCAGGACGACTTCCCGAGCGATGGTCGTCACGCTGGAGGGCAGCTTGTTGAGCTCCTCGTCATTGTGGATGGCCAAGTTCCAACTTCCAGACTAGTACAGTTCAATCCGTCGGGTACAGACATTGGCCAGAGTCAAGCCATCCAAGTGAAGTTCCTGGCGAATGGACTCGTTGGTGCGTCTGGCTGTCCATGGAATTTGAAGCATGCGTCTCCAACACCACATTTTGAAAGCGTCAATTTATCTTCTTTCTGCTGCTTTTATGGTCCATGTTTCACCCGTATAGAAAAAATGGAGTGGACCAAACTCCTGACGAGCTTTATCTCGGTGTTGTTACTCACACCCCAGATTTTGTCTAGCTCAGACATCTATGACTTTTGTCCGCCTCCGTAGTGTAATGGTCAGTAAGCTCGGCTACCGTTCTGGAGGTCCCGGGTTCGATTCCCAGGTGGGGTCAAATAAATAAAAGTGACTTTATCACTCTAATATTTATTCAATATTACCCTGGACTGGTACCTGAAGCGGAGGGCTGATCACCCTCCCTTCTTGGGTTAACGATCAAGATAACACTGCATTCATATGATGCAGTGCCCTATGCACCGTTGGGGTGCGGATAAGGGGTTAAAAAAAAGACATCTATGACGTATTTATGTATTTACGTATTAAGTATTAAGTAGAAGACGAAGAAGATCATGTAGCTACGCAAGAATCCGGAAATTTGGTAATTATCACCCGTAAGGCAACGCAGCCAAATAACGTGGACGCCCTCGACAGACGGGCCTTGAATTATATCTGCCTATGATTCACGCCAATATAATAAATTACACGGGCCATTATGGTTATTCACTATTCCGCTAATATTTTTTATATTACTGTTGGGACCTTATTTGGGCAAACTCTACACCCACAGTGACGTCCCGGCATGGCGAGACGATTGACTGGGAACGGTATTGTAGCGAAACCATATGAAATGGATCTTTTTCATGTGTTATTATTGCCTAAAAAATGAATATGAAAAATCACAAGACTATCGGTAATATTCTTATTGAAATCTGTAGAGAACTAAGGGAGATATGAAGGTTTAAACTTTAGATATTTTAATACAATGGACACCGCTATACGTCATCAAATTTTACGTCATCGGGTGTGTTATGGGGCGTATCCCTTTACGTATCTGCTTTATAGAGCTGTAAAAGTAGTAGTGTAGACTCGTTTCTGTGACGTCATTCGTTACCAACTTACGAAAACAACGTTTTTACGAAGGCGAATTTTGCAAAAGAAAATGATGAATAAAAATATTGATTTTATCGGCTGTTGTAGACAGAAAACGAGTCTTACACAATCCTTTATAGGTTGACTATGTTAAATTAGATATTCCTCCCGAGTTTTTTTCCGTTGAGACATCAAAAATATATATTTTAGTAATTATATTTAACGTACAAAAGCTTGAAATCCAGTGTTTGATACAATAACAAAAAATATGTAAAATCCTTAATATTTTGACATTATGTTCGGACCCCTTATAGTTCATAAAACCGCCACAGTGGCGCTAATGGCGCGTCTCAGTGCCTTCTAGACTAGATAAATTATAATCTCGGGTAGGTACCTACTACAAATGTTTACGTTTGAAATTGGAATATTTGATGAAAGTGCCGAGTGTATTTCTACGATGTCATTTCTCCCCATCACATTTTCCGGCATTTTGATTTCGAATATTACGGCGACGATATATTTTTGTCATTCCTCATGCTATATGTCATCTGCAATGCCATTAATTAGATAGTCCGTGGATTTTTCTTCACCAGTATTTATTTGCTCACATTATTCGACTATAATTTATCACTTTAATCTTTTTATCTATGTGTATTCTATTAATGCCTACCTTAAACCTGTGACTATTTTACACGTACAAGTCAGGTGCGTGGATATTTTGCGCTCGACACCATTCATACTACAGTGTATAGGTAATCACGTTCGCAATAAGGAATGTTATCATAATATTTTTATACTATTATACAAGCTTCCACTTATTATAAACACGAGTAACATTTTATTACATTATACACATATTAAAAACACCGCATCCTCACTGGGTTTTCCCGTGGCGAGGGCACATATTGCAATACTTGTTTAAGGACCAACATACGAGAAATCGCAACTTAATTTTCATTGAATGCAGGTAACATTTAACGAAAGCGAATTTTTTGCTGAAAATATCGTTTTGTATTGAAAAAATATGTTTTTCTTCAAAATGAATACTTATATGGTTTAAAAAAAAGAAAAGAGTTACTAAATGGTTAGGATTTTAAAAGAAAAAAGTTTTTTTTTTCAATGAATGTTTTCTAAAAAATTACATATACCAATATATATTCTAAAAAAATATATTAAATATATTTCGGAATGACCATTACGTCATTAGGTCAACTATAGACTCTATAAAGAGTCTTTTGACCGCAATGGCAGCGCCATCTGTTAAACATGAATGAAACACACGTAATACCAAAACAGTGCTCATGGAAGCACCATGCTTCTCGACAGCTGCTGTCTCTCAGTATTGTAATTTTGTATAATATATTTTTTTAATCACAAGCATAGTGAAATTGAACATATTAAAAATGTGTGCTATTTTTTTCTTCCATTTAATCAGACTGAGTCGCAGCAACGCGTGGTTGGGTACAGCTAGTAAATTAATAAAAATAAATTATTATTTTTTACTGTTTTAAAATCAATTATGTTTTTTTTGTGCACTTACCTACCTACCTATAAAATAAATTCAAGTTTAGATTCGTAAACATAATTAATTTCGTACAACGAATTTATACGTATAATATGCATAAAGTTTTGGCATTGATTCACATTTTGTTGGCTATATGTCTGAGGGTGTTAGTTTACGAGATTCAAATAACTATAGTGCACATTAAATGGACTGTCTCAAAACATAATTTAGACTGGCAAAAAGTAGCGAACACAGCAGTCACAGAACACAGCTAAGAGTGTCAGAAATGAAGATTCCAAGGAGCATATCTGGCAAGAGTCTACGAGATAGAATAAGGAACACCAGGATAAGAAATATGGGAGATCGAAGATGTCGTTAGGTGGGGAAGGCAACGAAAGAGACAATGGTATGCGCATGTGAGGAGAATAGAACCATCCAGACTCCCCACATCGCACTGTACGGCCAACCCCAAGGCAGACCACCAAAGAGATGGATCGACAGCTGGGAATCGACATCGCAGAAGACTAATCCCTCTTAAAAACAGGCTATAAGGCCTGCCCCAAGAAGAAGAGTAAAAAATTAGTTATAATAAAAATAAAAATATGTAGTACAAAAAATAGCACAGTGTTATAAAACATTAAAATAAGCAAGTTCACCTTAAGGGTGTACTCTCAAATAAACAAAGTCAGTGCGAGACCGGCTGCGCGCATAGTCGACTTTTGAGGAGAGCATGAATGTGGAAGAGGCGGATGACGTAAGTCATGATCAAGTATTTTTTATTTTCAAAGTTGTCAGATCAGGAGTCGGAATAATCAGCGGGTATATATGAGGAGACGCATGAACGTGGAAGAGGCGGAGAACGCTAGCAAAGACAGATTAGAGTGGTGTTCTATTATCTCTGCCTACCCCTGCGGAGAAGCGGCGTGATGGTAAGTTGTCCTCGAAATCCGGTAAATGTATCTTATTATTTACATAGAAGCCGACTCTATGGGCGTATGCACTACACAGAATTACACGGAATTTTACCGTCCGGCACGTCAGTTAGCGTTTTAAAACGATGATTGGCTTGGATTGGCTTGTGCTTTTGTCCATCTTTCTTCAGATCGGTGCGCTTGATCGGTGCGTGTAAATTCGATCACGCTAAACTGTCGAAGTCGTTTTTATTTTAAAAATCCGGACTGCCGGACGGTAAAATTCCGTGTAGTGCACAAGCGCTCTATGGCTATTGGCTATTACAAGTTGTGCGATTTATGGTAGATTGTAAATATTTCATTTCGGGAAGTTTTCCAATCTTCATCGAACTGTGTTTACTTAGAGCAAGGGTGACCAACCCACGGCCCGCGGGCCGCATGCGGCCCGCCGGGTGTCTACTTGCGGCTGGCGGAGCATTTCACATATTCTTTCTTTAAATGTACATAAAACCACCAAAAGAACATTCCATCGTGCGTAGTTCGTATTATATCCCATATATGGAAGTTTTTCACTAACGTTACAATTTCAAGACCCGTAATGGCGTCAAGTAGTAAAGACGTTGGACTAAAGAAGAGAAGAGTAACAGAAGAACTGAGAAGTTTTTAAGACAGATGGTCTATAAATTATTTTTTCGTGGAATTTAAAACAAATCCAACATGCCTGATGTGCAATGATTCTGTTTCTATCTTGAAAAAGTATATCATTAAACGACATTACGAGGCCAAACATGCAAATAAGTTTGAAAAGTACCTAATAAAGTAAGTAATAAATATGTTTACATATAAACATATATATATATATATATATATATATATATATATATATATATATATATATATATATATATATATATATATATATATATATATATATATATATATATATATATATATATATATATATATATATATATATATATATATATATATATATATATATATACATAAATACTTTGTTTGCTTTGAATAATAAAATAAATTTTGTTTTACGGCCCGGTAAGAAATCTCATTTCTAAAATCTGGCCCGGCTACTGAAAATGTTGGCCACCCATGACTTAGAGTATATATTGTATAATTTTCTTTTGCCGAGTATTTTAGTACGCACACTCGTGGAAAGTTCAGAAATTCGGTCTCGCGTCATCGACGAGTTGAAAAGTTGAACAAAACACCTAGCAACTCAGTCGATAGAAATGTTTTCATTTCTTGTAAAAAGAACTGTAATACAGTGGAGGTCGGTTATAACGCCAGTTATAAAATACGCGTTATAACCGGCTTTTACTGTATCTGATACAAAGTAATATCCGAATAACACGAAAAAATCACCCCCTGCGGTTTTTTAATTATAATTTATAGTTTTACATGGTAAATATCATTATTTCTTAAAATCTATTGTGACACGTGTTTAGATGCATTCCGTATCATTTTCAGACACCTTATGATGCGGAATGTATCGAAAAACGTGTCACAATACATTTTAAGGAATTGTGATATTTACCAAGTAAAACATAAAAATAAAATTAAAAATGGAAAGATTATACTACAAAATGACTTCCGAATCAATTATTCTTCTAACAACCCTTATCCACACACAATGGTGCATAGGATACTGCATCACAGTGACGCAGTGTTATCTTGATCGTTACTTACATGAAGGCATGGTGATTAATCCTGCGCTTTGGGGACCAGCGCAGGGTTATATCAAATAAATATTAGAATGTAAAATTAATAATAGACCCATACCTCGCTATACGGCCGCTCTTTATACGGCATTTCACGGCAAAAAAAATCGATGTCGATATATCTACATGTTGCCAATATTGCGCAAGCGCAATCTCGATGCACACTTTGTTCTATTTTCTCTTGAAAAATGATGACGACAGTGATCTGTAGGTTACCATTACTTCATCGTCTTAAGATTGAAACCATTTAAAAAAAAATATTATGTTTACATACATATATTTTATGTGACATGAAATTCATAAAAATATATAATGCATTTTGAATGATAAACCATGTTACATATGTAACAAATTTGAAACCGATCCCATTGAATTAGTATGAATTTGTATTAGAATAATTGATTCCTTATACGGCTTTTCGCTTTGCGGCCAAGTTTCGTGGAACGTATCTAGGCCGTAAAGCGAGGTATGGGTGTATTTCTTTTCACCCCCCCCCCCTGGGATCGAACCCGGGACCTCCGAGCACGGTAGCCAAACACTAAAACCATAAACTTAAACTAATACATAACATAACAAATACTAAAACTTTGAATATATCGTGGTCATACAGGAGAAAGTGACCAAGTGCATTGTTTTACAAAAACGTGATCATTGACTGTTTGATATCTTACTAGCTTAATATTGCCCTTAAAAAATTCCAAAGGATTTTAAACTTGGAAGTATTATATATTGACTTAGTAAAAATGACTAACTGCATTGATGTTTATTTTCTTGCCCAGCAAAATTAACTTAAATGGTCCTCCTGAACATTTTACGTTTTGGTAGTTGGTCACTTTCTCCCGTAGGACTACGATATAAAAGTTTCAAAAATTAATAACTAATATATTTTTTCTTACCCCCGATAGTACAAAAGGACACTGTATTGGATTGACGAGTGTTGACATGATCGGTAACTACATGAAGTAAAGACAATTAGTGCGTTAGATAATTGTCAATCATGGATACAACGGTAAATGTTACACGCGCATAAAAATATCACAGAAACCAGCATATGATATGACCCAGACTGTTACACTCTTCTTCATCTATGTTTTAATAAAAAAATCGTATAAATAACACAGCTAAATCCAGAATTTGATAAATATATTCTTCTAACCCGTATCCGCACCCAATGGTGCATAGAGCACTGCATCGTGTTGGTGCAGTGTTATATTAATCGTTTCGTACATGAAGGCACGGTGATCACTCCTGCGCTTTAGGGACCAGCGCAGGGTATTATCAATTAAAGATTAGAGTGTAACATCAATAATAATTCTTTTATCCCCCCCCCGGGATCGAACGCGGGACCTCCGAGCACGGTAGCTAACCACTAAAACCATAAACTTAAACTAAAACATACCATCACAAATACTAAAACTTTAAATATATATATATACACTATTTTTCAGTTAAGGAATGACTTCATTCCACTTCGTCACGTGTTCGGGACGCTTCCACCTCAAAGTATTATAGAAGTTTTGTAATATAAACATAACACGATGGCAAGTAGGCAGATGAACACAGGAGAGATAATTATTATTGGTGGCTGGAACAGTGACAGATGAAAGCAGAATCTGCCCACTCCACTACACTTTGGGACGCAGATCAGAAAGCCCCATCAACACTCGACAGGGCTGTCCGAATCATTCATAGGCCATAATATTTTTGGAGGTTCTTACCAAAACGTTACATTTCCATAATACATAAATGATTATAAGTAATCAGGAATTCTAGCTTGTAAAATGCTACGTTTTGGTGCGATTCAATGATTTCATATTGGTTCAACACAGGCTGGAATCATTCATAAGCCATAATATTTGTGGAGGCCTTCACCAAAACGTTACATTTCCATAATACATAAATGATTATAAGTAATCGGGAATTCTAGCTTGTAAAATGCTACGTTTTGGTGCGATTTAATGATTTCATATTGGTTCAACACAGGCTGTCCGAATCATTCATAAGCCATAATATTTGTGGAGGTTACCACCAAAACCAAAACGTTACATTTCCATAATACATAAATGATTTTAAGTAATCAGGAATTCTAGCTTGTAAAATTACTACGTTTTAGTGCGATTTCATGATTTCATATTGGTTTAACACAGGATTGGTCACGTTTTGTCCCAACTTTAATTAAGATTTTGATAGAATACCATAGACACCAATAATTTAGCAATGTCACCAATATAAAAAAGTCTATCGTTTCTGTGACGTCATTTATTACCAAATTACGAAAACACCGTTTTTACGAAACATAATTTTCTAAAAGAAAATTATGAATAAAGATATTGATTATATCGGCTGTTATAAATACAAAACGAGTGATTCAATAACAATGTTTCTAAATTGGTTCTTATATATAGAACTTCCAAGAATTTGAGTAGTGTTGTTGTCAATAATGGGTAATGTTACACGTGTGTAAAGTGATCACTGCCCAGACATCCATATTCTTCTTCATCTTAGATGAGATGTCAAAAAATAATACTAATACAATCCTTTATAGGTAGAGTATGTTAAATTAGATATTCCTCCGGAGTGATAATACCCTAGTGAACGTTTGGACCAGCCCTGGCACAGAGTGAGGCTCGTCTAGCGCGACGCGCGACGGCGGTGTGCGTGATCTCTGCCCACGAGATGAGAGTTTGGTCCAGCGCTAAGTCGGAGAGACCTTAGTAAGCTCTCGCTGTCCCCCGCGGTCTGTCGTGGTTCCTAAAGGGTTAACTATCTGTCCGTGTGCGTTCGAGTGCAGTGTGCAACAGGGCCTACTCTCAAAAGGTCAGATCGTTTGTTCCTTCGCAAGTAACGCATTAATCTCACCAACTGATCGCTAATAATTCATAATATTCTTAATTTGTATTTTTTATTTATTTGGGAATTCTACAGCTTTACATTTAGTAAAAGTACATAATAAAAAATAGTTACATTAATAAAAATAAAGCCAAAATTGCAAAAATAAATTAAGGGGTTTTATAATATGTCACTCACTACTTTCAAGTACGTCATAAATAAAACAACTTGATTTTTCAGGAGAACGTTTTTAAAATTTAAAAATATAATACGATGTAATAAAAATAAATGTCAAGCAATTTATTGAGCTTTTTACAATGCAACAGATCTTTCTAGGTAAAACCTGAAGGTTTTTTCTCCATTTGAAAAATATTTGGTTTATTAAAAAAAAAATAAACAATACATTTTCTTCAAAATGCAAAAACAACACTTTCTGCCCTGTAGCGGTTAAATATTAACTTTAAAATATGCCTCTTTTGCTGGGATAAAGTACAGTTTCTGGGCATTCCAAAACATGCACAACTGAAAATTGAAGATTTTTGATTTATGACGTTCTTGAAAGGAGTGAGCGATATGTATTAATTGTTAAATCAAACACAGATTTTTTAGTCTGCTGAGTTGTATGTCATTGTTTAAAAAAACATCCGTTTGAAAATGCCATAACTAGGCGAAACAACTATCACAATATAAATTTTTATGTGTTTTTTTTAACAATAAAATACAACTCAGTGGCTCAAAAAATCAAGGTTTGATTGTACAATTAATACATAAATTAAAATGGAATTCTACAAATTAAACGCCAAATCAATAAATAAATAAGGTAATACGTAATATTTTCGTGGAATTTCCTCAATTCAAAACTCTTAACTTGTGAATGATATATTAACAAAATAATCTTTAAATTCATTTTATTTTACACTCACAACGTAGTATTTTCATGGAATTTCCTTATACTTAAAGTTCTTTACTTACGAATGATATGTTAACGAAATAATTTGTCAGAATTGGCCATGGTCGTAAATAAATAAATAAATAATATTTTAGTTTATTAAATTTAATTGAATTACCCATTAATATATCAGTGAATATAGTAAAGAATTTTCATATTAAGATAAAAACAATGACATTTTTTTAATAATTTTAATTTTAATAGTACGTTCATGAATTTGAACCACGTTGAATATAATTTTTTTAACATTTTCTTAAACACTTTCATAAATATAATATAATATGATAATATGATTATATATCAGAGTCTAAATGTTAAATGCAAAGACTGTCATAGTTCTGTCAATTTTTGCATTTTTTCGAGTAGTTTTTCGCATGTGTTTTTTTCATTAAAAGAGAAAAAACTATATTCTATCATAAAATATTCACCAGAAAATAAAAATAAGGGGGGAATGAATCATTCTTTACAAACTATATAAAAACCAAATGTAAATATTTCGTTTTTTCGACGTCATAGAAACAAATATATTCAGGAAAATCACAATCCGCGTTTTATTTTATATTATTATTATTATTAATGATAATAATAATATTTAAACAAAATAATAATTCAACAGTACAACTAGCTAAGGATAGACAAAGTTTAGAAATAACAGAGCTTTCCAAATTTCTGCTTTTTGTCTGGTTGGAAATTTCGTTACGCAAAACGATTTCGATTGCGTTAGTAGAGCTTTTTTTCAGTAAATGACTTCTGAGCGCAAGTAATTTCCGACGGATTTTTTTATAATTTTAAATACACGATGCGATTTTAAATACAAATGCGATCTCTCAGAAGAATATGCGACAAAACGATGTATGATAGATGTGCGAATAGTGAAATAAGGAAGGAATGCAAAGCTAAGATAAACATTATCGATAAAATTAAGAAAGGTGTGTTGAGATGGTTTGGACATGTAGAACAAATGAGCGAGGAAAGAACGGTAAAACAAATTTATGAGGCGAATGTAAGTGGAAAAAAGAGCAGAGGAAGACCGAGAAAAACATGGCACGATCAGGTATGCCAAATACTTGAAAGTGGTCAGGTTAGGAGTCGTAACAATCGGCGGGTATGTATGAGGAGATGCATGGACGTGGAAGAGGCGAAGAATGTGTGCAAAGACAGAGTGGTGTGGCGTTCTATTCTCTCTGCCTACCCCTGCTGAGAAGCGGCGTGATGGTTAGTTAGTTAGAGTTTTATGAAATGGAGCGATAATAAAACTAAGGGTTTTTTCACGGGAGATTTTAATCAAACGACAAACGTCACCTTTGGAGTTGACGAAAATAAGTTAATAAAATATAATATGACGTCATGCACCTAATAAAATTCAAGAAATTTATACTGATAGCAGGATTATCGGTCTATTACTAATAATTAACACTATTTGATGAATGCTGTCAAGTAATAACAGATAAGAGAATTTGCGATAGTACGTCTGATGCCTACGATAAACATGGTTGTTAAGTATTTTATTGATATCTTAAAATGATATAATTTATATCCATATGAATAAACCTATAAATGTGAGAATATGGTAGCCCGGACGTTTAAAGGGATTACGATCTGTAATTAGGTTTAAGTAGTCACCTTTTGAACTGTGAAACATTCACCATCTATAAACCCATGATTGAACAACTATGTATGTACATCAGTTAATTTCGGAATGTCGTACGAGTATATTATATGCTTCGATTGAAAACATTATCCGAATTTTTAGAAAACGAAGGTAACATCTTCGTTGAGAGTTCTTCGTCTATGTTGAGATATCAATAAAATCATTTTTGATATAAATACACAACTCCTGAGTGAAGCTAATTTCAAAATTAAAAAATTTAGACACACTTAATGTACTTATTATCATTACTTTTACCTATAACCCTTATCCGCACCCAATGATGCATAGGGCACTGCATCGAATTGAAACAGTGTTATCTCGACCATTACTTACATGAGGGCAAGGTGATCACTCTTGCGCTTCAGGAACCAGTCCAGGGTAATATTAAATAAATATTACAGTGTAAAATCACTAATATTTATTTTCACCCCCCCTGGGAATCGAACCCGGGACCTCCAGCACGGTAACAGAACACGCTGACCATTACACCACGGAGGCGGACAAAATATACTTATATAAATATTTATTTATATATAATTTATAAGGCGAATGTAGTTGGAAATATGGACAGAGGAAGACCAAAGAAAGCTTGGCATAATCAAGTATGTCAAATACTTGAAAGTGGTCAGGTGAGGAGTCAATAAAAAAATCTTGATTTGAATAAATCCTTTGGACACGTACAAATTATCATTTCACAATCAACCTCAAAAAAAGTTCTAGTTATAAAAAGGCGAATATGCATAGTTACATTATATGTAGAGTATCATATGTTCCATAGACGCTATCACGACTTCCATCTGCGCAGACAGGTTTTTAGCTTGAACATTTGGCATTACTTAACGCCACCAATTTGTGAGAAATGACACCAATCATAACACATGAGGCGTTTTATATATATATATATATATATATATATATATATATATATATATATATATATATATATATATATATATATATATATATATATATATATATATATATATATGTATGTATATATATATATATATATATATATATATATATATATATATATATATATATATATATATATATATATATATATATATATATATATATATATATATATATATATACTAAAAATCAGCCTACGACAGGTCATAAACTTAGTAAGTTTTTTTACTAGTGAAAACCTCATGAAATCGAGTCTACATTTTATTTATTTATTTTATTATTTTAGCCCAGTAAATGCCCAGACTTCCATATTCTTCTTCATCTTTGATGAGTTGTCAAAAAATAATATGAAAAATAACTCCCATAATTAAAGATAATCCAGATTTGTGAACAAGTATTTGGACACACTCAAAATGTTGTAAATCAATATACATACTAGACATATGAAAAATTTATTTTTGTTCTAATAATGTCGCGATTATTATTTTGTGATATTATATTTTTAAAAAACAATAAAAACCTGACAAATTAAGTTTTTAGAATGCAAAAATAAACTTGAAACGAGACAGTGGAATAAATATACAGTCATTCCAATATTTTACTTATTATGGTGTTAAGTTCAACGATACTGGGGTACTTTCACACATATTTTAAGCACATGGAATACGGAGCGATAGCTTATTAAATCATGAGGGTAGGATACAAGGGGTAAAGATTGCAATAAACTCTTTTTTGTATGCAATTTCAGTTCTGTCAAATATTAACTGTATTTCTGAATACGAGAGTATGTCAAAAGTAATTTCATTAATTGATTAAGCAGTCACTTTGTGGTAAAAATCTGTCTATTGAATTTGTGTTACTTACTAAATACCACTTTTTAAAAAAAATCCATTGTGACACGTTTTTATTATTAATTTTATTTATTATGTCTTTTTTACAATACTTTATACAATACTGTAATATAATTTTTTACAAAATTATATGTTTTTTTGAACGCCTCACTAAGCATAGCCCGTGATGAGACGTTCATTTAAATTAACACGTGTTTCGATGCATTGGTCATTGTCAAACACATTTAAATAATATGTATATAAAAATACAAATTATTGGTTAGGAATCAAAGCATTAGTTGAAACTCTCCACCAAGATTTCATTCTACTGGTATCGAGATCCCTTCGTCAGGACAACAGCATGCTAAAATTACTACGGTTTTATGAACAATTTAACGTAATGAAGCATCCGTAAAAACGTAAAAATATCCAAATACCTTCGGTTCAAACGGACCAAGGCGTTATGTCAGAATACCAGTTTGTGTCTGGCATACCTATATATTGGTGTATTAATTTAATATTAAAATAATAACCTACTAGCATTTACATCGCCTTGAGACAGGTGCCTATAATTTCCTAATAAGCGCACGATCCAACATGGTAGCTGCTCTTGGAACTGAGACGTCCATTAAACGGACGATTTATTACTAAATGAATTTACGAAATATTAAACGTAACGAAGTGCAGATATTAGGTAAATTTAGTAAGTGCCTATTCTCGTATTATATATATAGTACATACCTCTAAACACTAATGAAAACTTTCCATTTTTAATTTAATGCACACGTTTCTTAGATCTCTCGAGTTGATGTATATACGATGATTTTTTGTAGGTGTTATTGAATTTTTAGTGTGTTTGTGAGTTTACAAAATGTGTGTGGAAAAAATATGTAGGTATATTTATATATATGTATATATATATATATATATATATATATATATATATATATATATATATATATATATATATATATAATATATATATATATATATATATATATATATATATATATATATACATATATATATATATATATATATTTTTGTAGGTGTTATTGAATTTTTAGTGTGTTTGTGAGTTTACAAAATGTGTGTGGAAAAAATATGTAGGTATATTTATATATATGTATATATATATATATATATATATATATATATATATATATATATATATATATATATATATATATATATATATATACATATATATTCAATTTCATACTATTTTCGTGAGCCTAAGCGACTTATTATTTATTAAAAATAAGTAACTATCAAATTGTAATAGAATGGTTTTGAACCAAGAAATTAACTCAGTTAGAGTCCGCGACACTAACCACCGGACCTCAACCCGATACATACGATGTGTGTGTGTGTGTGTGTGTATATATATATATATATATATATATATATATATATATATATATATATATATATATATATATATATATATACAGTGGGTGGCCAAATTATTAGGGACACTTGTACTTTTTTGTAATTTTCAAGTTCAAATGAATTTTTTGGTCAAATTAATAAGTTATGATTATTTTTTCTTATGTATTTTTGTTGCTGGTATCATAATTATTGTTATGAAGATGTATCAATACTGTGAAATACCAAAAAAGTAAGTTTTTTTTCATTTGGATGTTGATTAGTGAAAAATGATATTGGTGTGAGCCCAGTCAATATTTTTTAAAACCATTTTTGCGTAAGTTTTTTGAATTCAAGACCATAAAAACGTAAGTGTTGTTTAATAATATATTAGTTTTGCTAATTCAATACGTTAATTTCAATAAATTTTTAAATAAAATTCAATTTAGTTTGAACTGAACCATAATATTCTCAATTTAAGTATGGGCAAGTCTTCAAACATATCTCCAAGAAAATGTTGGGAAGTTATAACCTTACTACTTCATTCCACATATTTCCAGAGAGAAATAGCAGCACTTACAGATGTTTTGAAGTCAGGAGTCCATCGGATATAAAGAAAAATTGATAAAAACCTGCGTCTAAAATCAGCCCGCGTCGGAAAAAAAGGCAGAAAAAGCATCACAACTCCGCGTGGTGCCCATAAAATCAGGGACATCTATTTCCAAAATCGTAAAAAGTATGTTGATTGTCTAATTATTGTTCATTTCTGTTGATAAACGATGAAGAAATCAACGTATCCAAAAGGACAGTTCAGAGACGGTTAGTTGAAGTAAATCTAATGGGTCGACGTCCAACCAAAAAACTACGCCTGACTGAGGCATGAAGAAAAAACGACTCCTATGGGCCAAAGAACACCGGAATGTAACTGTTTCGGACTGGATTCGAATATTTATGGCTTGTATTCATATAATAAATTAAGAAAATAAAAAATATATGTATTTTTGCAATTATGGTAATACATTACAGGTCTGCTTCTATTTTGGTGGGAAAAACTTCATTTTTCCGACGTGGCCCAGGAGAAAAATTCCACCCAGACTGCCTTGTAGAGATGGCTAAAAACACCCTGTTAGCATAATGTTGTGGTCCGTAATCTCATTTAAGGATATGGGATGCTTCTTTATCATGGAAGGGACCATGAGACAAGACCAGTACCAGCGAGTACTGAAAAGTCGACTCCAGCCGAGGCTCAAGAATGGTTCCCTGGCGATGAAGAGTATGTGTTAATCCATGACTCGGTATTGTGTCATAAAGCCAGGAGTGTTATCATATTCCTGGCTGAAAAAACCTCTGTGTTTTGCCATACCCGGGGAATTAGCTGGATATGAACCCCATTGAAAACCTTTGGGAACTAACGAAACGTGAGATTGCTAAAGAAGTCATCACCACCAAGCGGCAAATGATAGAAACTCTTATCAGAGTATGGCATAATAACCCTAATCTCTGGCACAATGCAAAAATCTGCATTAAAAAGTATGCCCTGACGTTTGGAGGTTGTAATCGCAGCAAAGGGTGTTAATAACTAAAAATTAAGATTTTTTCGAAATTGTTGAATAATCACTTTTTATGATAAAAATAAATTGGTATTATTAAATCCGTGATAATATAGTTTCTAAATTCTAAATAAAGCACCCCAATCAATAAAAAAATATTCAAAAAACCAAATTATTTGCTCATTAAATTCATTTAATAATGAAAATTACAGGAAATTCGAAGTGTCCCTAATAATATGGCCACCCACTGTATATAAATGTATATATAAATATTTTATTTATTGTTTCGGCATTAACTTTGTGGTAAGACATGTTACAATGATTAAAGAAAACACTTGTTTTTTACCATTTGAGTAAAAAAAAGTGGTAAAAAACAAGTGTTTTCTTTAATCATTATATATAAATATATAACAATTTAATTCAGTTACTAGGCATTTTTACTTATAACACATGCATATCTTATACTAGTTACGCTGTGCCTCTCCAAAAATAGGGACTAAGCTCTTGTGCTTGAAGACGGACTTACACTCAATATTCATTATTTGTACTTGATGAACGATATAATAGTGTCTTTGTATTATTTTTGGTGTTTTTTCTTTCAATTAAATTGTATGGTATGATAATATATTGCATTTTTCAAAGATAATATCTTCCATTTTTTTATATTTGTACGGAGGTTATTGAAATACTCGGTTCCCAAATATTTGTAGTTTTATTGGCATTGTTCGGTGTTGCATTATGTTATATTAAAATAATTTTTAAATCTATTTTTTTTTACATTAAAATATTTATAAGCACTTGGCAGAAAATACCCTGTTATTTTCATAAATCATAGGCTTTTCCCAAAACTTTTAAAAGGTTTATCTACCCGTATCCCGATTAAAAGCACGTAACTCCGATTTTTCCAGAAATAGGGATTTCATAACAATTTTTAGTCTGACGTAAAATATTGTGTTTTTATTACGTAGTGCCATCAAACATCATTCGCTCTCCTTTACTAAACTACAGACAAGATAATAATGTGACTATCCTGTGTCTTGGCAATCTGACAGAAAGCCAACTCGGGTAATTAGCGTTCGGTGTAATAAATACATAGTAATATGATTTATTTTGTCATCACAATTTTACCTTGGTACATTTGTGTGCTCTGTTTTAGTGCTTTCTTCGTTTATTTATTATCTGTTTTATCTATCCTCAAGTATTAAGGCCCAGAATGAGTTAAGTCGCAACTTATTTTTTTCTAAACCCAGGTAACATTTAAGTAATTGATATTTTGCTTAAAACGTCGTTTTTGTATTGAAAAAAATACGTTTTTCTTCGAAATAATTATATGGTTTTGAAAAGAATGTATTATGAAAGACAAAAAAATATCCAATATACATTCTTTAAAAAAATCGGGAGTGAAAGACATGTCGCTCACTCCTTTCAAGAACGCCATAAATCAAAAAAACTTGATTTTTCAAGAGAACGTTTTTAAAGTTTCAAAATATAATACAATGTATTAAAAATAAAATTCAAGCTACTTATTGAACTTTTCACTGTGCAACAGATCTTTTTAGGTACATCCTGAAGGTTTTTTCTCCATTTGAAAAATATTCAGTACATTAAAAAAAATTATTAAACAATACCTTTTCTTCAAAATGCAATAACAACACTTTCTGCCCTGTGGCGGGTAAATTTTAAGTGAAAAATATGCCTCTTTTGCCGGGACATAGTACATTTTCTGGGCATTCCGAAGACATGCACACTGAAAATTGTCGATTTTTGATTTATGACGTTCTAGAAAGGGGTGAGCGATGTGACCTATCCGGTGGTCGGCCGTTGATTGAATTCTGTGTTGCGTTGTATCGCCTTAAACTTAAAATAAATGCGTTGATAAATTAATAAACACATATTTAAAGATTTTTATGCAACATGTTACAGAAATATATTAAGAGAGATATTTTCCTTCATCCTTAAAATTTATTGAATGGCTTCAAGGACCCGATAAACAGGCCAAATATTTAAAAAACAAACTTCTGATTCGGTCCTGAGTATTTTCCTGGAACACTAAAATAGTCGGGAATTTATTACATCATTGGGAAACAAGATTAGTCGCGGTTTGGAGTCCATCTTCTATTCGCTAAGTGACAGGAAAAACATGCTTGAATATGACTTAAATCTCTTAAATTCATATCTACGCACACCCACGCTAGTCCGCCTTTGTGGGCAGTAGTCAGCGCGTTTAGTTACCGCCTTAAAGGTCCCGGGTTCGATTCCCAAGAGGGGCCAAAATAAATCGCAGTGTGATTTCTAGGCCTGACATCTTTACGGATGGATTTTTTATCTTTTTACTAACTTTCGCTGCCTTCTGGTGCTCAGATGTTTTAATAGATTTTTTTACAACATTTTGAGTGTGTCCAAATACTTGTTCACAAATCTGGATTATCTCCAATTATAGGAGTTATTTTTCATATTAGTTTTTGACATCTCATCAAAGATGAAGAAGAATATGGAAGTCTGGACATTTACGGGGCTGACGACCGTCATAGGCTGGTTTAAGTTATCACTTTACACACGTGTAACATTTACCAATTCTACCCTTTATTGACAACCATACTACTCAAATTCTTGGAAGTACTATAAATATGAACCAATTTAGAAACATTGTTCTTGAATCACTAAAGCATCACTAGAGACATCTATTGGAAAAATGAAAAGAAGCTTTAATAGATTTCGTGTTTCTTCTTTTAAATGCCTTGTGTCCTGTGAGTAAACCGTCTGGCTTACAGATTAACTCTGCTTTATGGATGATATCATAAACAAATATAACTATAGAACGTAAAGATTATGATTATTAGAACTATTAGCGAATACACATTTTTTACGTATCTAGTTGGCTCAATTTTTATCTTAACTTATAAAATTAATAACGCCAGCACGCCAGCTAAGAAATGATAATAATAAATATATCAGTAAAAAGAGCTATTTTGATCGATTACGTCAATTACAATGTGCCTAATCACAAAAATGACGAAAACAAAAACCTACAGCTATTTTTTTTAATCTAACTATCATTTTCGTTATTTTAACGGGAAATGATCGATAAGCCCCATAGTGACTGAGACTCCAGTGATGAGTTACGAGAAAGAAAAACAAATAGATTGATATTATTTTTTAACATCCCATCAAAGATGAAGAAGAACACGGAAGTCTGGGCATTTATGGGGCTGACATGCTCTGTGCACGCCACTGGTTACATGTAATTTATTAACATTATCACCAAATTCCTACAATCGTATTTGATGTTCTCTTAAATACAAATAAGCCTCATATGTAAAAAATCTCAAATGTAAATCTGTGACATCTAATCTCACGGTTTTTTTGGAGTTTGTGTTAGGGGCAATGGACAAAAGAAACCAAATAGACGCAATTTACACAGACTATTCCAAAGCTTTTGATAGCGTTGTACACAAGATACTATTAACTAAACTGTCGAGTTTGGGTATCCATGGTGATCTCTATAGTTGGTTGGTTTCCTACCTTAGTGACCGACTCCAGTCTGTGGCAATAAATGGGTTTGTCTCAGAGGTTGTAAGCGTACCCTCTGGAGTACCACAAGGATCACACTTGGGGCCCTTACTCTTTTTAATTTTTATAAACGATATTGGCCAATGTTTTAGATTCGCTGATTTTTTGCTCTTTGCCGATGACATGAAAATATATTTTGAAATTAAATCACTACAAGACTGTATTAAACTCCAAAGTGACCTCGAGAGACTTAGCGAATACTGCAAACTTAACCATTTAAAATTAAATACTAACAAATGCTTTGTGTTGACATTTTCTAGAAACAAACTTAAAATTAATCACAATTATAAGCTAGATAATCATATTCTCTCTAGAGTCACCGAGATCCGCGATCTCGGTGTTATATTGGACTCTAAATTAACTTTTGAAGCTCACGTCGACTCGATTGTCAAAAAAGCTTATCAAATGTTGGGCTTCCTGTTTCGTTTAGGCAAAGAATTCACCAATATACATACTCTTAGATTATTGTATTATACTTACGTAAGGAGCCATTTGGAATTTGCTTCCCCCGTTTGGAACCCTCAATATAAAAAATACATCGATCGAGTTGAATCTATTCAATCAAAATTTATATCATACTGTAAATTTGCGATGAAAGTTCCAGAAAGTGAAGCAAGTGACTTTATTACTAAACTTAACCTAAAATCACTTAAATTCCGACGAAGCATGGCCGATATTATATATATTTACAAAATCATTAATAATCTTGTTGACTGTCCACAGCTTTTGTCACAGATTGGGTTTAGGGTTCCTGGGACCCAGACAAGAAACAAAAGTATTTTTCACGTTCCGAAATGTAATACCAAGTCATATCAAAATTCTTTCATTAACAGAACCTGTTATTTAATTAATAATAAATATGAGAATACAGATATATTCAATATTACACTACAATCCTTTAAGAAAGAAATTGAAGAATCCTTTAATCTTGAAAATAGTATGTAATTATTATTGCTTATTTGTATATATATATATGTATGTGCACCGTGTACCTATGTGCGCATGCGCATGCATATCACGTTCATGAAACTTAATTTAATTATGTTTATGGAAAAAATAAGTTACACTACTTTTCATTTAAGGCACTATCATACCAGTGAATGGTGTATGCATTTCTACATGTAATTATGAACATTGGTATGTATGCGCACAGAAACAAAAAGGTACCGCACTTATTTGTAACAATTATGTTAAAGCCTGTAATTGGACATTACAAATATTACTTAATTGAATGTATATTTATGTTATACTAAACTGTCTGTTGGCCTTACAATAAATAAATAAATATGAGGCCAAAAAACTTGTTACCGTGTCTAATTATGACCATAAATTCCACATTAAAGATTTTTTATACTAGTTTTTTTTTACAACATTTTGAGTGTGTCCAAATACTTGTTCACAAAATCTGGATTATCTCCAATTACAGAATTAATTATTTATCTGTAATTGGAGATAATCCAGATTTTGTGAACAAGTATTTGGACACACTCAAAATGTTGTAAATAAATTATCTGGTCAAATTATAAGCTTAAATAATAAAAATGAAAATGGTATTTTCTGGCGTTTCTCAAGTGTGTGATTGAAATCCAGGATTTGGACCTCACATACTAATACAAGAGTTTCAGCTTAGTAAAAAGCTTCTTTACATCTCACCAATAGATGTCACTAGTGAAGTTCTAGTGATTCAAGAACAAGGTTTCTAAATTGGTTCATATATATAGAACTTCCAAGAATTTGAGTAGTGTGGTTGTCAATAATGGGTAGAATTGGTGAATGTTACACGTGTGTAAAGTGATCACTTAAACCAGCCTATGACGGTCGTCAGCCCCGTAAATGCCCAGACTTCCATATTCTTCTTCATCTTTGATGAGATGTCAAAAAATAAGTTTTTTTTTAAAATACAATAAGTAAGAGAGGGTTAAAAATATATGAAAATCACTTGTTCTAAATTTTGGCTGTTATCCATCTAAAATCCCGTTTATATCGGATAATCAGGACCATAGTGACTTACGATTTTTTTTTGTTGACATCTCATCAAAGATGAAGAAGAATATGGAAGTCTGGCTGACGACCGCCATGGCCTGGTTTAAGTGATCACTTTACACACGTGTAACATTCACCAATTCTACCCATTATTGACAAACACACTACTCAAATTCTTGGAAGTTCTATATATATGAACCAATTTTGAAACATTATTCTTGAATCACTAGAACTTCTTTGATGATATGTCAAAAAATCATATTAAAACAATTCCTGTAATTGGAGATAATCCAGATTTTGTGAACAAGTATTTGGACACACTCAAAATGTTGTAAACTTACGAGATAAGCTTGGATTTACTTTTTTTATGCTAAAATTACTTTTACAATGATTAAAGAAAACACTTGTTCTTTACCACTTGAGTTTTATTAAAGACTACATGTTTCAGAAGTTAAACTTCCATCATTCAGGTCTGTATAATAAATAATGTTATGTTATGTTATTGTTGTCTATATAATATTATTATACAGACCTGAATGATGGAAGTTCAACTTCTGAAACATGTAGTCTATAATAAAACTCAAATGGTAAAAAACAAGTGTTTTCTTTAATCATTGTAACATGTCTTACCACAAAGTTAATGCCGAAACAATAAAATTATTTAAAAAAAATCTTGTTAGTATTCAGTCGTTTTATTCATCAATTTATAATTTAATGGCCCCGATTAGAGCATAAACGAGCGGATATTTGCAAATAAATAATTACACCTCGCGAAATTCAACGTCAAAATAGACGGAACGTTTTCGAGGAAGGCTTCCCACGCAGAGGGCATAACCGCCCACTGAATCGCATCCTAATCCAACGCGAACGGCACATGAGCCGAAAAATGGCCAATAAACCAGTGGGCAGACTGACAATGGAAAAGAAAGAAACGTGTTGCTAAAACGATCTATACAAAATGAACACAATGACGAAAGTAATCGTCTCTCGAACGATAATTGGGTATTGTTGCGTTTTTTATTTATTTTTATCGCCTACTAAAAATAAATCACTCGACTCTTTTTAATTTTTTTTTAATTTTATTTATTTTTTCAGTTAGCTTTTATTACAACGAATTAAAACTATTATTTACACTTAATTTACATTATATATATATATATATATATATATATATATATATATATATATATATATATATATATATATATATGTATATATATGTATATATATATATATATATATATATATATATATATATATATATATATATATATATATATATATATATATATATATATATATATATATATATATATATATATATATATATATATATATATATATATATATATATATATATATATATATATATATATATATATATATATATATATATATATATATATATATATATATATATATATATATATATATATATATATATATATATATATATATATATATATATATATATATATATATATATATATATATATATATATATATATATATATATATATATATATATATATATATATATATATATATATATATATATGTATATGGTCAAAAGCCCTGTAAACGTCCAGACTTTAATTCCATATTCTTCGAAATGTTAAAATTATTTATATTTTATAAGAAATATATTTAACCGAAAACATTATTTGTTATTTAATTTTAAACAAAACCAAAATTCATCGTTTTATCTGATTCAATGATCACAGCAAAATTAGGTATGAAAATGACTCAGATAAATAATTAAAAATTCAATTAGAAAACTTATTGCATGTGCACATGCAGTCGTCTAATTTTTCTTTGTTTGTTAGAAAAACCAAAAAAATTAAATTGGCACACTCGCCAATTAGTTGAATTTTTCGCCGCGAGAGCAATAACATGCGCACATATTATATATAACACTTAAGGACACCCGGTGACCTAACGACGAAGGCTCGTCCGCGCACTACATAGCATGACTGCAACATGGTGCACGCCTTGTAGCTGAACTGATTTTCCTGAGCGGTTCCTTTTTGGCACGCCAGATTTGCGAGATAGCCCCAAGGTGTTCGGAAACGTCTCCACAATGCAAATTGTGAAATTGTAGGGTGACCACACGGCAAAATATAATTAGGGACAACAGGTTAAAAATTTAACTAGAAATCGATAACAATTTAGTATTATTATTTATAATATATATATATATATATATATACATATATATATATATATATATATACATATATATATATATAAATACATATATATATATATATATATATATATATATATATATATATATATATATATATATATATATATATATATATATATATATATATATATATATATATATATATATATATATATATATATAAATATATATGTTCACTAATTTATTACTTAAAAATGAAAAATTCCATTTAAGAAATGTATTTATTAGAAAACGATTTTTGTGAAAAGTGTTTTCTATTAAATATATACAGTTAAATATACATATTCGAAATTATAAAAATTATAAATATATGCTAAAAATTCAGGAATGTAATGCAGGAAAGTCCAGCCTCCGTGGATTGTGTGGTCACCCTAAAATGCACCAGATATTGACAGCTAAGGCGATGGCTTAATCCGTCGTAGCTTTGTGATTAGGTTAGGTAACGGACTGGCGGCAAATCATAATCCATCCATTGTCATACTCCATATAGGCGAGCCCTCCAAACTAAGTATGGTCAGATTATGCATTCTTCCCTACATTACAAGTCTTTTAGCTTTGGCGGATTGTCTGTTTTACTCATCTCAGCCATGTATTTTTGCCTTATATCACCATTAATGACTTATATCACCAATAATTCATTCAGTTTAGTTATTATATCATTTGAGTAATAAAAAGACTTTGTTTTTTGATCCACTCACATTTTTATTAACCAACTAGTTTCGGCCACAACCTGTTGCCCTCTTCAGGGTTTAATTTATGACTAAACCCTGAAGAGGGCAACAGGTTGTTGCCGAAACTAGTTGGTTCATAAAAATGTGAGTGGATCAAAAAACAAAATCTTTTTATTTCTCAATATAATATATCAATATGATCCACAAAGTTAATGCTTTCAATATTCAAAAGTTAGTTATCATGTTATCAAACATGCTCTTGTTTATATTATAATTATTTTGGAATCTGAGCCCACCATCCACCCGCAGCAGTTATAGAGTCCTGAGGGACTCTCTGTCAGCTGCACATAGAGGAAAATCTTCAAAATATTTCTGAAGAAATAAATATTGCTCTATTCAATTAATGAGGGGGGAGGAGGATGTACGGACAGAGGCCGACACTTCATCCCCACCCCTCGGGATCTCCTCATTACCTCTTTTAATTTTAATAAAATAAAAACAATAAGAACTCAACAAAAAAAAATAACAATGTTTCCAAAAATAAAAAAAAAAACAGAATACAATTTAAGACGAACACAAACAATGACTTAAAGACTAAAGTAATAGAGAACTAGTAACTAATATTTAAAAACAAAAAAAAAACACCGTTATTTACATTAAGAGAAGAAAAAAAAAACATTAATAAAGAAGGACTTCCTGGGTGAACAAAGGCAGAGGATCCAAATACCACCCCCGTAAGGGGAGGACAAAACACAAAAGAACGTGTGCGTTCCGCTCGGAAGGAAGCACAGTCCTGGCCGTATCAGCATTCCACAGGAACAGCAGCCTGTCCCACCAAATCAATCTCACCTAGGCGTCCGCGCATCTGAGGAGTTCCCAACGAGATACCCAAGTCCGGACAAACCGACGGAAGAGTGCAAAATTCGTACTGTTGGCCATCAGATCCACACTCCACGCTGGTCGCATGACCCATTATATTATAATTGTTTCAATTATTATTTTCCCAGATATGCTTCTCTATACTTCTGTTGTGCTATTGACCAGGGTGATAATGAGCTCCTGAGCTTGGAGCCGATTCATAGATACGTAGAACTTCTATCTATCATCATCGTTTTGTTTGTTCTTTTTTATTATTATTTTAAATCCACCATTTTGTCAAACTTAGGAAAGAAACCTTAATGCCAGATCGAACCTTATACGTAAAACGTACGTCACACACATTCCGCGTTCATCGCTTCGTTACGTCACTGACTAGAAATTGGTTTTTGTCCACGTTTCGTTTTCACTATTCGTATGTCCATATTTGGAGATATGTCGTGCCAAAATTTATGTGCATACAATAAATTCTTTGTTGGCAACTTAGAGTAAGTATATACTCGCATATACTAAAGCCGACAGTTTTTTGTTCACAACATTTTTGAGTGCGTCCAAATTCTTGTTCACAAATCTGAGATTCTCAACTGATGAGTTATTTTGTCATTTTGACATAGATTTATTTATTTATGAATCATTGTATGACAGAATTAAAAACGACGATATAAGAAAGGAATGTAAGGCTGAACGAGGAATAATTGAAAAGATTAGGAAGAGTTCTTTGCGGTGGTATGGACATGTGGAGCGAATGGATAGCGAGAGAATGACTAAGAAAATATATGTGGCGAATGTGAGAGGGAAAACAGAACGTGGCCGGCCGAAAAAGACTTGGCACGATCAGATCAATGCGGTGTCAAAAGTCTGCGTAATCGGAGGGCTTGTATGACTAGATGTATGGATGTGAAGGAGGCGAGGAGTGTATGTCAGGACAGAAGAGTGTGGCGTTCCATCCTCTCTGCCTACCCCTGCGGGGAAACGGCGTGATGGTAGTAGTAGTAGTAGTAGTAGTTTATTTATTTATGGTTCACAAACAATGAAAAACACATACCAAGAAATGAAATACAGTGCAATACAAATTGTTTGAATGTTTTTCATCAATTAGATGAGAACGCAACAAGCTTACAGAATCAGTAAAGGTGCAGGTTAAACACATAGGTATATAAAGAATACAAATTTGGCTGTAAAAAAGAGTATTCACAATTAAAAGTAATAAAATAATTGAAGTAAGAATTAAAAGTGAAATTAAACCATGCTTCATAAGGTTCAAAATTCAAGACTCTATTTCAAAAAAGAGTATTAACAATTAAAAGTAATAAAAAAATTGAAGTAAGAATTAAAAGTGAAATTAAACCATGCTTCATTAGGTTCAAAATTCAGGACTCTATTTTAAATTGATTTTACCAATCTGGTAATAGACCTCTTGTATTTCTCAAGATGAAGAAGAACATGGAAGTGTGGGTTTTTACAGGGCTTATGACCTGTAATGGTCTGGTTAAATAATCTCTTTATACACGTGTAATATTCACCATTTTACCAGGCTGGTTAAGTGATCGACTTACACACGTGTAACATTCACCGTTCATTCTACCCATGATTGACAACCACACTACTGAAATTTTTGTAACTCTTACATATATTTAAAAATCTCATGACTCTTGTGTGATTTCACTAAAGTCTTAAGGTGGGATATTCGATAGCCCACAACTAAGTTTTCTTTAAACCTTTAAATTAAATATTATTTTTTGACATCTCATCAAAGATGAAGAAGAATATGGAAGTCTGGGCATTTACGGGGCTGACGACCGTCATAGGCTGGTTTAAGTATGTTTATCACTTTACACACGTGTAACATTCACCAATTCTACCCATTATTGACAACCACACTACTCAAATTCTTGGAAGTTCTATATATATTAACCAATTTAGAAACCTTGTTCATGAATCACTAGAACTTCACTAGAGACAGCTTCTTTACATCTCACCAATAGATGTCTCTAGTGAAGTTCTAGTGATTCATGAACAAGGTTTCTAAATTGGTTCATATATATAGAACTTCCAAGAATTTGAGTAGTGTGGTTGTCAATAATGGGTAGAATTGGTGAATGTTACACGTGTGTAAAGTGATAAACATACTTAAACCAGCCTATGACGGTCGTCAGCCCCGTAAATGCCCAGACTTCCATATTCTTCTTCATCTTTGATGAGATGTCAAAAAATAATATGAAAATAACTCCTGTAATTGGAGATAATCCAGATTTTGTGAACAAGTATTTGGACACACTCAAAATGTTGTCTTTAAATTAAACGTAATTGAATTTTTTGCTTCAAACGTGGTTATTGTATAGAAAAAATAATTTTACTTCGAAATATTCGTAAATATATTGTTTTCAATAGTTATTAAAAGGTAAGAAGTAAAAAAAAAATTCAATAAATATTATCAAATAAAAATCAAACTCCAATAAATTGTATTGTACATTCTAAAAAAAATATGCACGGATACACGTCTGGCTTTTTGCGCACCCGCTCGCTTTCTATATTGTGTGTTTGCGAGTACGGATACACGTCTGGCTTTTTGCGCACCCGCTCGCTTTCTATATTGTGTGTTTACGAGTACCCCCTTAAGCTATTACAATTTTTAAATACTACGAATTGCTTAATCAAAAAAACCTAATTCTGTTTGAATTCAATTAAAGTAGTTATGTTATTAGTACGAGTAAATAATTGATAAATAATGATTCAAAACACACAAAAATAATCGACACGTCAAATTATCGACATGTATGTAGGTCACTCAACGCATACTACATATCGCTCGCTCCTTTCAAGAACGTCATAAATCAAAAAACTTGATTTTTCAGGAGAACGTTATTAAAGTTTAAAATTATAATACAATGTATTAAAAATAAATATCAAGCCACTTACTGAACTTTTTACTGTGCAACAGATCTTTTTAGGTAAAACCTGAAGGTTTTTTCTCCATTTGAAGAATATTTAGTATTTAAAAAAAAATAATTAAACAATACCTTTTCTTCAAAATGCAAAAACAACGCTTTCTGCCCTGTAGCGGGTAAATATTAAGATAAAAATATGCCTCCTTTGCTAGGATATAGTACATTTTCCGGGCATTCCGAAAACATGCACAACTGAAAATTGACGGTTTTTGATTTATGACGTTCTTGAAAGGAGTGAGCGATATGTATAATAGTCTTCGCCCAGACCATTAATAAGGCGTTTGACCTCATAAATCTAAATTTTAAATTGGGAAATTATACCCTATATTTTTTTTACGAATTTCAGCATAGTATTACGAGTACTGTGATGACAGAAAAAACTTATTAGCGTGTGAAACGACCAATCGTCGTGTAACAAAGAAAAAGGCTTAGGATACATTCACAAAAAAGATCTTATTTTTGCACATTTCAAACTAACTAATTTGTCCGCCTCCATAGCGTAGTGGTTGGCGCGCTAGGCTACCATGCTAGAGGTTCCGGGTTCAGTCTAATATTTATTTAATATGACCCTGGACTGGTACCTGTAGCGAAAGGCTGATAACCTTTTCTTCGTGTATTTAATGATCAAGATAACACTGCTTCTAAACGATGCAGTGCCCTATGCACCGTTGGGGTGCGGATAAGGGTTAGAAGAAGAACTTACTCATCATCACGCCGCTTCCTCGCAAGGGTAGGCAGAGAGAATAGGACGCCACACCAATCTGTCTTTCCACACAATCTGGCTTGTGCACTACAGGAATTTTACCGTCCGGCAGTCCGGTCAGCATGATAAACCGGATGATTGGCTTGTGCTTTTGCCGTCTTTCTTCGGATCGGTGAGCTCGATCGGTGCGTGATCACGTTGCGCGTAAATTCGATCACAATAAACTGCCGTAGCTTTTATTTAAAAAAAAAAAACAGACTGCCGGACGGTAAAATTCCGTGTAGTGCACAAACGTTCTTATGCATACAGGCCGATTATTCCGACTCCTGACCTGGCCACTTACAAGTATTTGAAATGCAAAGTTTATATATATAATACTATTAGTTAAATTTAGCTAAATTCAGAATTTGGCAACAAAAATTAGGACACTGTTAATATTCGGAGTCCGCCTCCGTAGTGTAATGGTCAGCACGCTCGGCTACCGTTCTGGAGGTCCCGGGTTCGATTTCCAAGGGGAGTCAAATAAATATAAGTGATTTTTTTCACTGTAATATTTATTCAATACTACCCTGGACTGGTACCTGAAGCGGAGGGCTGATCACCTTTCCTTCATATGAAAACGATCAAGATAACACTGCGTTTATATGACGCAGTGCCCTATGCACCATTGGGGTGCGGAAAGGGTTTTTTTTTATTATTATTATTAAATATTTTAATATTGAATAAGAATAAAAACTGTAAAATGCAAATATAAACTTTGCAAAACACTATTCACCCCTTTGCACTCGCATTTACCTACATATCGCTCACTCCTTTCAACGTCAAATTTCGTTTTTTCAATTTAAAAATATAATAAAATGTATTAAAAATAAATATCAAGCCACTTATTGAACTTTTTTCTGTGCAACAGATCTTTTTAGGTAAAACCTGAATGTTTTTTCTCCGTTTGAAAAAAATTGAGTATATTTAAAAAAAAAATTAAACAATACCTTTTCTTCGAAATGCAAAAACAACACTTTCTGCCCTGTAGCGGGTAAATATCAAGTTAAAAATATGCCTCTTTTACTGGGATATAGTACATTTTTTGGGCATTCCGAAAACTTGCACAACTGAAAATTGTCGATTTTTGATATATGACGTTGTTGAAAGGAGTGAGCGATATCTAACTTCTCTTCATCTCCTTTCTCCGTTCTAGTGTCGGATTTCAGAATAAATGTACCGAGTGCAAAAGTGTTTCCCAAATAAGCCGCGCGCCACCGTCTGTATCTGTCTGTCTCATTTGGTAACGCCGAAATTAAGTGCGCGTGGGCGAGACGCATGTATAAGAGTAAATATACTGCACACCAGTTCGGCAGCGTTCCTGCACGATGACAACATCGACGGTAGATTGATTTTTTATATTAAAATAATCATATTAAAAAAGAGAAATATGGTGTTATTATTATTTTCACTACTATTTCAATTTCATACTATTTCTGTGAGACTAAGCGGCACATAATTAGAAATAGGTATCAAATCGTAGAGTGGGTTCGAACCGAGAAATTCTGACTTAAGAGTCCGCGACACTAACCACGGGACCACAACCAGACACAACTAAGAAGTAATAACCCCCAAAGCCTCTAATTATAGAGGCTTGTCTGCAGGTAGGATAGTAAGGATAGGGAAGGTAAATGTGAAAAATACATCACAAACACCCAGACCAATTGAAAATAAATCTTTCTTGAATTCATTTCGCAATTGGCGGGAATCGAACCAGCGATGCCAGTTTTGTAGTCGAGCGTCTACCCAACTACGCCACGGCGCCTGTCTTCCCAATGTTTTGAGTACGTCCAAATCTTTGTTCAAAAATTTACGGCAATAGGATCTTTCGCACATTTCAAAAAGTCAAAAAAAATTAAAACGTGAAAAAATTCAAGCTTGATGAAAATTTAAAAAAATGTTTCAGGCATCTCCCAGTATGTGAAATAATTCGGGAAGGATCTTGCGTACATTAAAAAATAAAAGGGTCTCGGCTAAATAAAAAAGCTTGCTGAAATCAACCAAAGATACCGTCGCGAACTTACACACGAAGCAACCTGTGATTGATATATAAGAAGAGATTTAGAAATATCGGTATTTACCAAGTAAAACTTGAATTAAAAATGATTATTTTTTATTTAAGATTTATTTAGTAAATACCACTATTTCTTAACACACTTAGGACGGCAAAGGTATTTCTACCCGTTCGGTGGATTGATGCTTAAGGACGGGAAGGGTATATTTACTTAATTATAATGTCTACCGGTTTCGAAGCTAACCGCTTCTTTGTCAAGATTGATAATATAGTATTAATCAGTCTTGATAAAGAAGCGGTTAGCTTCGAAACCGGTAGACATTATAATTAAGTTATAATAAAATATTTATAGTGATTTTAAAATAAAGTCACGTTTTAATTATAAAATGGAAAATCACAAAGTTAGTGCTTCAAATATAAATTACATATACCTTAAATTGCGCTCAAATTAAATTAAAAATCAATAGATGTTACTACAAAGTAGTAATCTTTTTCCTTAAATTGACCTCGCCAGGATCAAATTATGCTCATAAATAAGCCTGCTAAGAGTTATATGTTATAATCAACATTTTTTTAAAATTAAAATATAACTGTATTTTAAAATTTCTATACACATTTTATTTTAACTTAATTATAATGTCTACCGGTTTCGAAGCTAACCGCTTCTTCTTCAAGACTGATTATACTTTTAATCAGTCTTATAATAATGATAATAAAACCCTTATCCGCACCCCAATAGTGCATAGGGCACTGCGTCATATAAACGCAGTGTTATCTTGATCGTTTACACATGAAAGGTGATCAGTCCTCCGCTTCAGGTACCAGTCCAAGGTAATATTGAATAAATATTACAGTGAAAAAATCACTAATATTCATTTGACCCCCCTGGGAATCGAACCCGGGACCTCCAGAACGGTAGCCGAGCGTGCTGACCATTACACTACGGAGGCTGACAATTATAATAAAGTCATTATAAAAATGTTTATTGCGATTTTAAAATAAAGTCACATTTTAAATATAAAATATAAAATTACAAAGTTATCGCTTTGAATATAAATTTTATAACAAAAAAATAGTTTGACAATAAAAAATATTTAAAAAAAAAAAAAACAAATTGACGTAGTAGACAATCTAATTTGAAATAAGGCCATAAGAAAATTAGTGAGAAAATTTTTCAATTAATATTGAAGGCAGTTAGTCTGGAGTTATTATTCTGACCGCATTTTTAGCAATTTGTTGCCATTATATATACGACGTTACGAGATAGCAGAATCACTGCGTAATGTCGGCTTCACATAAACCAAATTACGAGCCGTATAGCCTGTCATGAAAATTATCAACGGCCCACTATAAAAAAATAGTTAACATATCGCTCACTCCTTTCAAGAACGTCATAAATCAAAAAACGTAAATTTTCAGTTGTGAATGTTTTCAGAATGCCCTGAAAATGCACTATATCCCAGCAGAAGAGGCATATTTTTAACTTAATATTTACCAGCTACATGACAGAAAGTGTTGTTTTTGCATTTTGAAGAAAAGGCATTTTTTAATTATTTTTTTTAATATACTAAATATTTTTTAAATGGAATAAAACCTTCAGGTTTTTCCTTAAAAGATCTGTTGCACAGTAAAAAGTTTAATAAGTGCCTTAATATTTATTTTTAATATATTGTATTATATTCTTAAACTTTAAAAACGTTTTCCTGAAAAATCAAGTTTTTTGATTTATGACGTTCTTGAAAGGAGTGAGCGATATGATTTATTTCGCCAGTAAAAATTGAGTTTTAAAGAGTTTTGCGCTTAAAATTCACCATATCTACTAGTATCCTGGTTCCAACCCTAATGTATGGAAGTGAAACATGGAGTTGGCAAAAGAAGGATGAAAGTAGACTGAATGCAGTCGAAATGCGATCTCTCAGAAGAATGTGCGACAAAACGATGTATGATAGATGTGCAAATAGTGAAATAAGGAAGGAATGCAAAGCTGAGATAAGCATTATCGATAAAATTGAGAAAGGTGTGTTGAGATGGTTTGGACATGTAGAACGAATGAGTGAGGAAAGAACGGTAAAACAAATTTATGAGGCGAATTTTAGTGGGAAAAGAAGCAGAGGAAGACCGAGAAAAACATGGCACGATCAGGTATGCCAAATACTTGAAAGTGGTCAGGTTAGGAGTCGTAACAATCGGCGGGTATGTATGAGGAGATGCATGAACGTGGAAGAGGCGAAGAATGTTTGCAAGGACAGAGTGGTGTGGCGCTCTATTCTCTCTCCCTTCCCCTGCGGGGAAGCGGCGTGATGGTTAGTTAGTTAGTTAGTTTTTATAACTGTGGCTGCAAATTTTTCACCATTTCTGTAGTGAATTTAACAATTCCAATGCGTTGTTGAAGCGTGTATCGTTGCATTTTTAGTAATGGCGTAGTTTTTACTTGTCAAATGTCAAAAGATGACAGCTTCAAAAGTAGCAGCTGCCCAGATGGCGGGATATTCAAAATGAAACCTCTTATAGGAAAACCCTTGACAACACAATTCTGGGTCTCTCTACTAAGGAGTTATTATCACATGATGTCTAAATCTCAACATAGATGAAGAAGAATATGGAATTTTTAATTTAAGTTTTACTTAAGTAAATATCACTTTTTCTTTAGATCTATCGTGACACGTGTTTCGATGCGTTCCGCATGATTTTCAAACACCGCACGGTGCGTTATATTGGCAATCTAGCGGAACTTTATTATTTTTTTCGATGGCTTATATTTTGAAAAATTTTTTTTATTCCAATAGAAAACAAACCATTTTACAAAACTGTTTAATTATTTTTAAATTAAGTCATTCCGAAAAATACATAATCGTATCGGAAACCCGAGCTTCAGCGCGCCGTTGGGGGTGAGCGGTTTTAAACGAATGCGCATCAGTCGCTTGAGTCATCATATTATAAATTTGTGTTATGTATGTGTAATATTTGTTTATATTTTTATAGTATTAATTTATCAAGGTATACTGTACGTGTTTTTATTTGAGTAAATATTATTTCATTAGCGTGCAAAGTCTTGTTGAACTTATAGCTCGTAAATATAAATTATAATTGGTTTATTCCAATTATAACTAGGCTTTTAGTATGCCATACCCTAAAATACCGTACTATGACAGTATTTTTATAAAAGCTTAACTTATATTCTTATTAGCATATATAATAACTTTTTGCTTAATTTGCCATGCCCATACATTTTTTTCTCAATTTCAGAATGACTACGTAAATTTCTCGTCAGGCTATTTTTGACATATGAGTCGTAGATTCAAAACGCGTGAGAGTTGAAGCCATAATTGCATATATTTTGGAGCAATTTAATATGCTTTCAGTGTTATTTAAGATTTTGACTAGTTTTAAAACAAAAATCAGAAGTGTTTGTCAAAAAATTGGGCAAAAGTGGAATAAATCGGGTAGATCTCGAAAACAATTCTTAAGTTCAAATTCTTTATAGATTATTCAAGGAAATCTTATGTTTTCTAATATTTTTACTCAAGTTCTATCAAGTACTTTGAAAAGTAGCTCAATTTGTAAGCCTTGTAGGCCTTGAAAGGTTTTTGAATCGTGTGCATCGAAGGTCAAAAAACGAAAAATACAAAATCATGTTAAATTAACAACCCAACAAGAGTTGTCCTTGGCCACAGTAATCAAACTGAGAAAAACTGGAAAAAGAGATTCTGCCGCCTTCATCAGAGAGTTATCTTCTGCCTTCCTAACAATAAAAAAATATTTCAATAAAAAATAAGCCGAATTATCTGCGGATTAAGGACTACCTATAAAATAATCTAAAAACCCATCAGTATGATATCATAAGGCAACAAATGATAGATATAAATAGGAAACAATATCCACCTTACTAAGCGAAAGAATCTGTGAAATTCTCCAGCAATCACCATCAACGAAATTTCAGCTGAAATTCCGCTTTAGTCACTTAACGATCATACTGGGGCGCGATTATCCAAGGTTCAAGAAGAAGTGCTTGAAACTCTTTGTTACTCGAAAAACATTAGTTAAAATAAAATTCTAAAGTGGGTCTGTCATGGTGCCGACAAAATAGGTACCGACAAAATTTTCAGAAGACCATCATTCAGATAAAAAATTGTTTAGTATTACTATGATGTCAATACAAATATGTATACTTATAGTGGAACTGTTAAACACAACAAAAAATATATTTGGCAAAATCGTGCACCATTGTCGACTAGATATTTTCACCCCATTTAATTGGTTTTTATTAAAGAAACGGTGAACACAATGACTACAGAAGTTGATGAAAGAAAAAAATTTGGATGAAATTACGACACTTTCTCCAACAAAAATACTTGTGAATGAAATAAAAATGCACGTGAAGCTTACGATGAATTTTGTATGATAGACGGTAAAGTATCCGATGCCATGTGATCATGTTTATCTATTCAAACAGAACTTAAAATATGAGTTTAATGAATCAGAAGAATATTTAAATAATAGTGATTCTGAAAAAAACATAACTTGAATATTCTCCATTTTCAAATAATTCCTGGCCTCATATACGAATATATACCTTTCTTTTACAAACATTGGTGATGACGTTTTATGCATATATGCATCTACAACAAATATTTAAATAATATTAATATCTGCCGAAACATTTAAGTGTAATACAAACACATTTAACTGTGACCTCTTTTCATAAAGCATGAAAGTTGTTTTAATACCCATTTTATCATATCTTTCTAGAAATACTATAAGATAAATACAAAATGTTCACTCAATCATGTATTTTATAAGTGATAGTATCCAAAAACCTACAAAAACCGGTATATTTTAAGCGTAATAATAAAGTACCCCTAGATTGCCAAAATAACGCACTGTGCACCGTATAGATTTTAAGATAGTGGTATTTACCGAGTAAAACCTAAACATAAAATGGATAGATTCTACCACAAAGTGACTGCCGAATCAAATAATGAAAAAAGAATATAGAAGTCTGCGACTCAAACCAGCCTATTATGGGTCCATAATAGGCTGGTTTGAGTGATCACTTTATACAAGTGTAACATTCACCATTCCACCTTGTTGTCACCATGTTCCACCAATCATGGGTGGAATGGTGTAAATTACACGGGTATTTAAGTGATCTCTTAATCCAAACTATGACGGGTCATAACCCCTGTAAATCCCTAGACATCTATATTCTTCTTCACTGTGTTGAGATATCAAAATAAACATATAAAAATAAACATATAAACTTTTTTTAATAAAAAGACAAAAAATCAATAATCTCAATATTTCTTAAAAGAATACTTATTTCTCTCTAGTATTTTATGATAATTTTATGCAAAATTTTAATAAGTTATGGAATTTCTTTATCCGTATTTGAAACCAATTTTTCTTTTCCATTTGACCAGAATGAGCCATGGCAACTTGTAGCCGGGTACAGATAATTCATAAATGAAAGAATTTAATAAACATAGATGTTACAACATTTTAGTGTGTCCAAATACTTGTTCACAAAATCTGGATTAATCCAGATTTTGTGAACAAGTATTTGGACACACTCAAAATGTTGTAAATAAATTATCTGGTCAAATTATAAGCTTAATAATTAAAATTAAAATGGTATTTTCTGGCGTTTCTCATGTGTGTGATTATAATCCAGGATTCGGATCTCACATACTAATATAAGAGTTTCTGCTTAGTAAAAAGCTTCTTTACATCCCACCAATAGATGTCTCTAGTGAAGTTCTAGTGATTCAAGAACAAGGTTTCTAAATTGGTTCATATATATAGAACTTCCAAGAATTTGAGTAGTGTGGTTGTCAATAATGGGTAGAATTGGTGAATGTTACACGTGTGTGAAGTGATCACTTAAACCAGCCTATGACGGTCGTCAGCCCCGTAAATGCCCAGACTTCCATATTCTTCTTCATCTTTGATGAGATGTCAAAAAATAACATAGATGTTAATAAATTAAGACTAAAAAAATCCGTGTTTGATTTAAAAATTAATAAATAAATTAAAACGGAGTTCTACAAATTAAACGCCAAATCAATATATAAATAAAAAGACGTCACAATCGAGACTCGCGCGGGGTAAATGTCGCAAGCGATTTGAAACGCGGCGATCGGGCTAGCGTTATAAAAATGAAACCTTTCTTTCGAAAGGTTGAAGCGATAAAATATATTTACCCCGTAGAGCAAAGGGTCGCGTAAAAATCGTGTCCCATTAAAAATTAACGCGTTCAACTAAGCCAAGACACATAAAAATTATGTGTATAGGAAATAAAAGTGCCATAAACATGGGTGAATGTATGTAAATGTCGTTTAGCAACGTCAAGTTTGCCCCTTTAGAAACGGTTGTATGCATACAATTTTTTGTGATTTTTTAAATAAGTAATATTGAATTCAGTACGCGACCAGCTGCGCGAGGAGTCACACGTATCTCCACGCATGATTTGTTTTTTCAGAAAATATATTGGAAATCGATTTTTTTAGAATACTTATGTGTACTTATACGTTTTTTAAAAAAAGATCATTTTTATAACGCCTTTCCCTTCAATAACTGTCTTTTTTAAACCATAAACATAAGTTTATTTCGCCTTTCCCATTCACATATATTTGATATACATGGTATACATACAGGGTGGACCATAGACATCAACAAATAGAGCTGCCAATAATTTAGCAACGACACCAACATAAGAATAACTCCATTGTTTCTGTGACGTCATTCATTGCCAACATACGAAAATAACGTTTTTTCGAAGGCGAATTTTCCAAAAGAAAATGATGAATGAAAATATTAAATATATCGGCCGTTATAAACACTTCACAAGTCTAATACAATACTTTATAGGTTGAGTATGTTGAATTATGTAGATATTCCTCCCGTCTGACAAAGATCCATTATCCAGCATAATAGAATCAAAGGTTGAGAAACAGTGGTAAGAATATTATTTGGGAAGTAATGACCGACTCGTCGAGAATGTATAACAGCACAAATCATTATGTACTAGTATATATAATGTGTTTACAATCGTCACCCGTTCGTCAATGGCGTCTGATGACTTCATCGAGCAGAATGGCCGGGAGATAATGAAGAAACAAAGAAATTGGTACTATCAAACAAAACAATGGAAAAAGGTCAAATTTTTCAATAAACAACTACAGGGTGGATGCAAAATAACCGACGATTTGAAGTATATTATGAAAAAAAGTAAACAATACGATATTTTTTTAAATCACTGTATTTAGTGGCATAATTTTTTTTTATTTAAAAAAAAAGTTAGATACGTTAGTATATAACCACTCGATAAGATTTTTATCTACCCGTCTCTTCGTCAGGACAATCACTACACTAGTACGCAAACAAAACTACACGTTACTACCATAGCACTAATCACACACTTACAACTACATAAACAAAATGTTCATCACATGCGATTTTGGTCGACCCTCAAAAAATCTTATTTTATTTATTTTTAATTACCTAACACCCAAGAGACTCTGAAATCTAGCTACGGCTTATACAACACCGCTTATCGTGCCAACTGTATATGCCAAGTCGTGAGTGGATTTAATCTTTATGTTTAAATTTACTATAATTTCATGTAATTCATGAGTGAAAATTATGGGCAAAAACACTTTCTTTGTTTTCAGAGAATTCTTTCAATAAATTAGCCTACGTTCATCCCAGATTATCTTCGATTCATTCAAAGATACGAATTTTCGGCAATAAATGTGAATAGTAAAATTAAACCGATTGCAAGAGATCATTTTTACACGAGGTCGATATGAAAATCACCACTTCCGGCCGACGAATCTCGTAAATAAAACGAAATACCGGGCCAAGGCCGCGGGCGCTGCGAGCGTAGCGGGTGACGATAGAGCGCCAGGCGTACGCCGGGCGCGTGACGTCACGCGCGGGCTAGACGGCGCGGCGCCACACTGCATGCCCCCGCCGAAACTGCACGTCGGGCGTGCGTCACGAGCTAGGATCTCAAACGTTCGAATTCAGAACGCGGACGGCCGCGCTAGGGGTCGGACGTGTTTTCGCGGGCAATTTTTATTTTGAGAATATGTATTGGAATTTGTATTTTTTATTGATACGGCATTAACTTAACTGGAATGACATGTTGATTATTTAAAAAAATATATTATTCAATTATATTTTACTATACACGTGTAGATGAAAACATCTTTCGCTTTCGAAAATATTAAGTGGTATTATTTATACAAGTTTTTTTTTGAATATTTGATTTTTTTTAAATAATCTACATTTTAAGAAAAAATATTCTTACCATTTTTTTAACTGCTTGCTTTTTATTAACTCTTTTCTTTTCAAATCCATATATATTTATTAAAAAGGAAAACTTATTTTTTTCAATACGAATATGCTTGATTCCCATATATAAGTGAGATAATTATAAGTGATTTTTATTTATTGATTTGCCATTATTTTTTTGAAATAACACTATGATCTAAATATATGTAAAAATAAAACACTTACATAAAAAAAGTTAGTTATCTGTGATATTTTTATTACATTTAAACCCCAAAAATGGGGCTATATATAGGTTTTATTTTATATTTAATGATTTTTTATTCCAATATTTACTTAACATTACCCTGGGCGGGCACCTAAAACGCGGGATTGATCACCTTTCCTTTACGTAAGTGACGATCAAGATAACCCTAAGTTAATACGACGCAGTGCCCTATGCACCATTGGGTGCGGATAAGAGTAAGAAGAAGAAGAATATGAGTATTCTCTATGAAGGAATGGTGTCACTGATTCTCAAAATAAAATGATAAAAAACCAATTTCTTTGAATTAAAAAAAAAAAACATAATAAAAACGCAACACAAAGCGTCAGAAAAAATATTCAAATACATATGCCGTGTTTTACAACGACCATGAAAACCTAATAATTCGTATACTATCGGCGTTTCACCATATATCTATATATATCGCTCATTTTTTTCAACAGCGTCATATATCAAAAAACTTGATTTTTTAGGAGATTGTTTTTAATGTTTAAAAATATAATACAATGTATTAAAAATAAATATCAAGACACTTATTGAACGTTTTACTGTGCAACAGATCTTTTTAGGTAAAACCTGAATATTCTTTCTCCATTTGAGATATATTAATTTTAAAAAAAAAATAACAATACATTTTCTTCAAAATGCAAAAACAACACTTTCTGCCCTGTAGCGGGTAATAAATAAGTTTAAAATATTTCACGTTGTTATATATATACATATATATATATATATATATATATATATATATATATATATATATATATATATATATATATATATATATATATATATATATATATATATATATATATATATATGTATATATATATATATATATATATATATATATACATATATATATATATATATATATATATATATATATATATATATATATATATATATATATATATATATATATATATATATATATTTATATATATAAATAACCGGAAATACAGTCAAAACCAGATTTTCTCTCCAATTGCGTGTAATTATTTCAGTCCCGACATATTTTTGTACATTTATTACCCGCATTAACGTTTTTTCCCCAGTTTATTTCGAAAATATTCTATCATACGATATTCGACTCGATCTGTAACGTTTCTTTTGTTGACATTATTCGCAAACATCGTTTACGTGCAGTCTAAACGTTTTTTGTTTATTTTGTTCGTTAAATCATCACAATGTTTACAATTTTTTTTCGATTGATCTAGGTTTTTGTATGCGAAAAAGCTCATCATCGACTTGATTTTCATAAAAAATAAGTATATTTAAAATATTTTTATCAATAACCCAACATTTAGATTTTTCCCGCATTTAAATTTCAATCGCATTTACATTTTTCCCTCATTTAGGTTTTCGCATACAAAAAACTCATATCGCTCACTCCTTTCAAGAACGTCATAAATCAAAATTCGTCAATTTTCAGTTAGGCATGTTTTCGGAATGCCTAGAAAATTTACTATATCCCAGCAGAAGCGGCATATTTTTAACTTAATATTTACCCGCCACAGGGCAGAAAGTGTTGTTTTTGCATTTTGGAGAAAAGGTATTGTTTAATTATTTTTTTAAATAAACTAAATATTTTTCAAATGGAGAAAAAACCTTCAGGTTTTACATAAAAAGATCTGTTGCACAGTAAAAAGTTCAATAAGTGGCTTGATATTAATTTTCAAAACATTGTATTATATTTTTAAACTTTAAAAACGTTCTCCTGAAAAATCAAGTGTTTTGATTTATGACGTTCTTGAAAGGAGTGAGCGATATGTACATGATTTACACAAAAAAAAAATAAAATCTCTAAAAAATTCGGTACCCCGCATTAACATTTTTCCTTCATTTAAGTGTTTTTTCAGTCCCTTTAAACCGTAAAATAGATGTTTTAGTGATAAAAAAGAACCCCGCTATCTTGAATTATCGTTCGCATTCTGAAAACTGAAAAATTGAAAACTAATCTAGTCCGAAATTTTCCTACAAGTGCGTAATGATAATAATTTCAGATAGACTCACCACGCCCACTTCCCGACTCCAGCAGGCTGCTTCGTTCGAGCGTCGCGACGGGCCCCCCCAGACGCCTCCTGAAACCGAGAACCAGTCAGTCGTCAGTCTTCAGTCGACAGTTGAACAGTGATCGCGTACTCGCCGCCGCAAAATGGTATGTTCATTGCTTACGTTCAAATTGTGGACGTCCTCAACAAAAAGCTACATTTCTAATATTTCACAAAAAATCATTCACGTTCAAATCTGTCTCGTTTACTGTATTCTATCAAAATCTTAATTAAAATTGCGACAAAACGTGACCAATCCTGTGTTTAACCAATATGATATCATTAAATTGTAAAAAAAACACTTGTTTTTTTACCACTTGAGTTTAGTTTATAATGACGACTAGTTTCGAAAGCTATGCTTCCATCTTTAGATTTAGATCTAAAGACGGAAGCAAAGCTTCCGAAACTAGTCATCATAATCAAGTCAAGAAAACATTAAATCGCACCAAAACGTAGCAATTTCACAAGCTACAATTCATGATTAATTAAAATCATTTTCAATGGAAATGTAACGTTTTGGTGAGGACCTCCACAATTATCTTATTCAAACAATTTACAGATGCTCAGCTATAAAACTTTGTTGATATCCACAAAAAAATCTGAATTTTTTTCTTTTTTTTATCGCATTCAAATTATTTTTTTAAAGACATGATGTAACGAACATTTGCATTCAATTAATTTATTTGTTTATTACTTTTTACAACATTTTTTTTGAATGAACGCCTCACTGAGCAACATCCGTAACGAGACATTAATTTACTTCATTTACTTTACAAAAAATATAATTCTGGTATTTACTGATGTCTGTTTTTATTTTAATAATTTAAATATATTCAAAGAAAAATAAAGCATTTAAAAAATATGTTATTTAACAAAAAAAGTTTAAATAAACACTGCTCTAGTCCTTTATTGAGAAGACACTATTTTGAAAATATTTATTTTATTTTATTGATGTTTAAAAGAAAAATATTTTCTTTTATCAAGATGGATGACGAAGAATATCTGAAGCCTGGGCATTTTCAGGGCTAAGTACGTGTAAATGCTTAAACTTCCATATTCTTCTTCACTTATTTAGAGATATCAATAAAAAAATTATAAAAATAACTCTTGAGTGGAGCTAAACCCGGAATTGGTGAAATCAACGATTCGGATTTTTTTATTTTCTCATAAAATTTTGAAAAATATAATAAGTACTTGAGTAAACATCGCATAAAGCGATATTAAAATATTTTATAGATGATTTGAGGTTCTCATTGATGTATATGTATAAAATAAATTACCTTTCATGTTATTAAATTCTGTTTATTTCAAATTAAGATGCGTTTTAAATAAGTATGGAAAATTCATAACATAATTCATAGGCAAGATATTAAAAAATATATAAATTTAATTAAACATTGCATTTAGAGATATAAGGCTGCATCACAACAGTGTCTATAGCATTTGTTATGAAAAAATAAAATAATGGATTACACATATAAATAATTAAGACATGACACACATTCATGATAACAACTCTTGATTAAACTAAATAAATTATAATTTTATATGTATCATACAAATATATGTATATATATATATATATATATATATATATATATATATATATATATATATATATATATATATATATATATATATATATATATATATATATATATATATATATATATATGTATGTATAAATATAAATATTTATTATAGTCCAACATATAAGTCTATCCTCATAAGGTATATCAAAAACGTGTTCTGAGGTAGTTAGGATTTGAGTATTATTATAAAATACAGCATATTTAGTGTTGTTGACATGATTAAAATATGGAAATTTTATACGGAATGAAATAATATTTACATACTATTTTATTTAAATAAATAAATAGTATTTTATACGAAATGAAATAATAACACACTTTACAAAAATGATGGTGAAAAAAAATAAACTATTGGTTATTTCCAATTTTATTTTATTGGTGTCAGGACCAGTCTGATAACGTCAGTAACGACGAAACTCGGTCACCGGTCAACTAAACCAAAGGTGGAAAAAAATTTAAAGTTGTTTTTTTTATAGCATAAAATGCAGTTCCACCAAGAAATGTACAAAAAATAAATTTAATATAAAATTTAAGCTGCTTTGAAGAACTATTGGCGTTCACTCGTGATTACGTTTTATATGTTGTGCAAGTTAAATGAATTTACATACATACATATATATTATACACCCACTTATCAATAAATTTATCAATTATTATTATATTTAAAAATAAAATTGATTAAAACATTTAAATTGATATTTGATTAAAAATAAGAGATTAGAGTACGCCTCCGAGAATGTTTAATGTCATAACTTTTCGTCATAAAATTATCAAGAGTAGATAAAATATATATTATAGACAGAACCTTTCATTAGGAATAGCAAAACTGTTGTAACTGCCATTTTTCACGACGAAAATTTGTGACTTTCCGACTTAGAGGTGAATCCTTTAAAAAGTTTGACGATCGATTTTTACCAAAACGAAAAACATATCCCTGTTATGTTACGAGTCACCATATCGCCCACTCCTTTCAACAACGTCTTATATAAAAAAAAGATTTTTCAGGAGATAGTTTTTAAAGTTAAAGAATATAATAAAATGTATTAAAAATAAATATCAAGCCACTTCTTGAAATTTTCACGGTGCAACAGATCTTTTTAGGCAAAATCTGAAGGGTTTTCCTCCATTTGAAAAACATTTATTTAAAAAAAAACAACAATACCTTTTCTCAAAATGCAAAAACAACACTTTCTGCCCTGCAGCTGGTAAATATTAAGTTAAAAATATGTCGCTTTTGCTGGGATATAGTACACTTGCTGGGCATTCCAAAAACATGCATAACTGAAAATTTACGATTTTTGATATATGACGTTGTTGTAAGGAGTTTTTTTACTACTGATATCGTATGTGTTCGATATTCTTACGGAGAAAAACGATTAAAGAAAAAAAAAAACACTAACCATCACGCCGCTTCCCGCAGGGGTAGGCAGAGAGAATGGAATACCACACCACACTGTCTTTGAAAATAATCTTAGCCTCTTCCACGCATTCATCTTCTCATACATACGCGTTGATTATTCCGACTCCTAGCCTCACCACGCCCAAGTATATGACAAACTTGATTATGCCAAGTTTTCCTCGGTCTTCCTGTGCTCCTAATTCCAACTACATTTGCTTCATGAATTTGTTTCACTATTGTTTCTTGCCTAAATCATCTCAACACAGCTTTCTTATTTCATCGATAATTCTTATTTCAGCCTTGATTTCATTCCTTATTTCACCATTTGAACATCTGTCAAACAACGTTTTGATCACATTTTCAGTTGGCACCAGGACTCCGTTGTGTTCTGCTAGTACAAAACGTTAAAAGTATAATATAAAGTAATAAATATATCATCGAACCCTTATTCGCACCCAATGGTGCATAGGGCACTGCATCATAAAAACGCAGAGTTATCTTGATCGTTAAAACATGAAGGAAAGGTGATCAGCCCTCTCCACTTCAGGTACCAGTCTAGGGTAATATTGAATAAATATTAGAGTGAAAAAAACACTTGTTTATTTGATCCTTCCCTGGGAATCCCGGGACCTCCAGAACGGTAGCCGAGCGAGCTGACCATTACATTACGACCATTTGACACTACGGAGGCAGACAAAATATATAATTATATAATAAATATATAATACATAATAAATACATAATTACTTAAAATCTAAACTAATTATCTTTGGCAGAGCAATGTCAATAAAGATGACAAAATATTATATATGATTCATTCGACACCTGTGCAAACAAACATATTAAAATTACACATTACCTAATCCATTATATTCACACTATCATATCATAATGCACTCTAGGTAGGATATACAAATTGACACACATTTTTACGTCTTAACGACCTTCCTTGTTCAAAAACATCAGACCTTGAAATAATTATAACATATTTAGATTTTTATTCATATTTCGAGATATAAAAGATGAAGAAAATTTTGACATCATTGCAAAGCACAAAGATGAAGAATAATATGGATGTTTGGGTATTTACAGGGTTCACGAACCGTCATAGGCCGATTTGAGTGATCACTTTATACAAATGTAAAATTTATCATTCTACCCGTGATTGACAAGCTTCTTCTTCTTCTTCTTATTCTTCTTTTAGGACTAGGTCCTGTCATTCTCGGGTCGCTCCTGGGAGGTGGAAGACCAGCTATCCTTCCATCGTTTAGGTGGTCTTCCTGGGGGTCTGATCCCGCCTATGCTGCTGTCCGTTGCCACCCTCACCACTCGATTCGAACTCGCTCTTCTCACATGATCTCTCTAGAAAGGTCTTCTTTCTCTTCCCCATCGCACAACATCTTCAACATCGCAGATTTTTCTTATATCTGAGTTTCTTACTCTGTCGCGAAGTGTTAGGCCTGCAATGGGTCGTAGAGTCTTCATTTCCGATGTCCTAAGAAGGCTTTTTGTTTTAGATTGACAAGCACAATACTCAAATTTCGGAACTTATATTTATGCTGAAATTGACACCTTCTTACACAGCTACTTCTTCAGCAACATCTATGGTTGAGTTAAGCAAGTTTTTTTAAAATAAGCAAAGACCTTTATGACAAGTTGTTTTCAAAACAAATATCAAATAGAAATGGCTTATGACCAGTTAAAGGTGATTACACTTTTTACACGTGATAAATTCCCCATTCTACACATGATTACAACCACACAACCACACAACTCAAACTTTTGGAACTCTTTGGATTTTTTGGAACTTTCGAAATTACATATGTCATATAGTATGTATGTTGGCGTGAATATTAAATGTAAAAATAAGGATTCTCATCCCTTGTTGTCATTGGAGATAATCCAGATTTGCGAATAAGTATTTGGACACACTCAAAATGTTGTAAATAAATTAACTGGTCAAATTATAAGCTAAAATAATAAAATGAAAACTATATTTTCTGGCGTTTCTCATGTATGTGATTATAATCCAGGATTCAGATCTCACATACAAATTAAAGAGTTTCTGCTCAATAGAAAACTTCTTTCATCTCACCAATAGATGTCGTAAGTGAAATTCTAGTAATTCAGGCATAATGTTTCGAAATGCCGTAAATGACCAGACTTTCATATTATTTCTTCTTCATCTATTTTGAGACGTCAAAAAAATAATGTAAAAATTCTACGGCCCCTACGTAAAGTACTCTATCTGCAAATCTGTTTCTTTACAGGAGAGAGCTTAGAAGATTTTTTCAACGTATTTTTTTATATTAATTATGTTTTATCTGAAATTCTAAACTAGTATTATACATTCAAAACACGATAAAATAATATATTAAATCGTTTTAAAACTTTACGCTTTGTCAAAATTAAGTAGTTAGCGTTTTAGGAGTTCATTTCATTTCGAAAATTCGATGTAGATAGCGTCTTATATGCCTGAAAACTAGACGTAATTTTTTTAATATTTTTTTTTTGTTTATTTTATTTGTAGATAACGGTCAGTTGATAACGTACACCAAATATCTCAAAATTGACAAAAATGTAGTTAGAGCACTTTACGTAGGGCACGTCGAATTAACAGTTTAAGAAACATTATATGTAGTTACAATAGTACGAAAATAGCTAATCGTCTCACCACTCAGCACCATTGTTCGAAGTGGCAGTCACTTTATCTCTGCGTATAGTACGAGTACGTTCTGTTTATAATCACATTACATATACCCATTGCCAATGTCAACGATCAAGTATATTCGCTGATACGAGAACACCATGATCGATCTAATGCCACTTCAATAAATTATATATATTCAATTAGTACGTAGACTGACGTCATAAAACAAAATAGTGTAGGGTTGTGGTCCCGTAGCTAGTGTCGCGGACTCTTGAGTCAGAGTTTCTGGGTTCGAACCCACTCTACCACAATTTGATACCTATTTTCAATAATGAGCCGCTTAGGTTCACAGAAATAGTATGAAATTGAAATATTTTTATAAATAGTAAAAACACAAATATTTCATATTATTTTTTGACATCTCATCAAATATGAAGAAGAATATGGAAGTCTCGGCATTTACGGGGCTGACGGACGTCATAGGCTGGTTTAAGTGATCACCTTCCATATCCTTCCATTACTTTCGTTAGGTTGTTCCTCGCAGCCAATTTTTACCCCCCACAGCGTCTGCGTCTTCGGAACATCTTTTTTGAGGTCTTCCGACGCCTTTCTTATTCTCCCAAGGTCTCCATCTTAAAATTTTAGGGGTCCATCCTGTGGAGTCTTGTCTAGCGACATGTCCTGCCCATTGCCACTTGAGTCTTGATATGCGATCCATGATATCCGGTTCTGCTACCATTTTCCTTATTTCTTATTTTGTCTCTTAGGCTTAGATCTATACTTACCAAGCATAGATCTTTCCATGGATCACTGTGTGCTTTTGAGCTTTTCTGCATTTCTTTTTATCAAAGCCACGGTCTATAATGCATATGTAGTCACTGGCAATATATATATGATTCACATCATTGCGTCATTGAATAATAAATAATATTTTTTTCAAAGAAAAATAAGGGCGAGTGATCCAGATAAAATTATCGATAATGATTCTGGTCTGAGCGGCAAATGTACAAAGCGAGTAATTTTACTAATGCAATATGCTTGTACCGCAATTAATAGTGCAAATTAAAATTATCATAGACATGACTAATTTGACATCAATTCGTAAAAAAATAACAAAAATTAAACATACTTTTATATCTAATTCCGGTTGATAAGATAGGTAATTTTTTGTAGCGAAAATATTTTAGAATACAAGAACTTGGTTAAAATTGCTAGATCCAAAAAACAACGAGATTTGAATTAAAACACCATCAAATCACCAGGACAATAGTCATAGTGATAGAGAAAAATTGTATGTTACACAAAAGTCTGCGTAATCGGAGGGTATGCGTGACTAGATATATGAATGCGAAGGAAGCTAGGAGCGTACGTCAGGACAGAAGAGTGTGGCGTTCCGTCCTCTCTGCCTACCCCTGCGGAGAAACGGCGTGATGGTAGTAGTAGTAGTAGTAGTATTAATTAATTGATTATATATAAAAAAAAATGTCGACAAAAAAGACATACAGTTTTGAAATGTCGAAATCGACACTCGTGTGAATGACAGTGTTGAAAACAAATCACGTACAAATTAACAGGTGTTCTAAAACGCGGACAAAATTTGACAGATTTAGACCATAAACAACAATAAAAAAATATCAAAGAGTAAAATAAAAATTTAAAGAACGCAATACCTGCGCAGGTACGAGTACAATGAAATAATGCGATGGCCATAGAGTGAGAATGAATTAGTATAATAGACTGGGTTTGTTAGCGGAATTGGTGATGTCATCGTTCGCACGTTTTTATGGTAGCATTACGAAATAGCTCCATATATGCACGAAATAATGTATCTTAGCTATTTCGGGTTGTGAATAGGTTGACATAATGGTTATTTCTGTAAAAAAATGCATCTCAATTTCAGGGTATCGCTAATGTTTTATTTTCTTCTTCTTCTGTGCGTGTGATGTCAGGTCTTCCTATCACTTGTCCAGATCAATTGTCCTTATCTTGGGCAGCTCTAAACAGCATCTCGACGGTCCTGATCCCCGTCTAATCTCGTATTTTCAATTTATAAAATATGATCACATCTGCTGATTTTCCGCGACCATCCAGAGAGTTGATTTTAAAAAAGATCCCAGACTCTACACTATCTGAGTGAAATTTCAGAATATCTGAGTGGAGTTTAACATTCTAATTCTTTTTCTAACCCTTAGCAGCACCCATGGGTGCATATGGCACTGCATCGTATAAATGCAATGTTATCTTGCTATACTAATAACATCTTAAACTAGTTTGATTTTCTTTAGACATTTTTAAACTAAAGTAACTAACCATCACGCCGCTAGGTAAAGAGAATAGAACGCCATACCACCCTGTATTTGCAAACATTCTTCGCCTCTTCCACATTCATGCATCTCCCCTTATACATACCCGTCGATTATGATTATTTTTTTTATTTGAAAAAAGAGAAATATTTGTGTTTTTATTATTTACACAAATATTTCAATTTCTTACTATTTCTGTGAGCCTAAGCGGCTCGTTATTAGAAATAGTTATCAAATTGTTGTAGAGTGGGTTCGAACCGAGAAACTCTGACTCGAGAGTCCGCGACACTAACCACGGGACCACATCCCGACACTTCGACATTTCGACTACTGGCTTTTTTTAGTTATTTTTTTATGCTGTGAATTGCATTTAAATCTTATAATTAAAAAAAAAATGTTTATTGATTTATTTATACTAATGCCAAACCTTACGGTGAAGTGGACAGGTTTCTAAGATTCATATGCAATGCAGAGGCGTGCATTCTATATAGGCAGAAAAGCAGTGCCTACCCTGGATTACTCGCGTTCCTTATAGAAACACGACAAGTGCCAACTATGCCTTTTCCTTACCCAACCCTACTGCCTGGTCTGATTAAAAACTGTGCACGCCACTGATGGTATGCACATTATATAATATTAGACAATAAAAATAAAAATTATGTAAAAAAATTTAAGAGTCGTAAATAAAAAAAAATATTAAAAAATGTCGTAATATTAATCCTCTGCACGTTGTAATTTCGCGATTACAGTATGACTTTACATATTTTTATCTAAAAAAAATAATTACACATTATGCTAGATGTATTATCATTTCCGCCATTATCGTCTATTTTATTTTATTAGGTACTTATTGTACAATACATGTGAATTGTATGCCATATAGTTGCCTTGGAGTGTGGACAAGCCAAAAATATATCGAAAATTTTCCGGAAAAAAACCTAATTTCAAATTTTCTTTGAGCTTCAAATATGTAATTTATATTTAAAGATATAACATTATAATAAATGAATATAATTTTGATAATTTATATAGCGCCATTTTCGTAAAATACTACTTCAAAGGCTCTTCACTGTGAATGAATTGGGGAAAAGGAGATGGTGGAAATGATTTAGCAAACAATTTTTGTTTTTTTTTCTAAAGATCATCTCACTTTCACTATTTCTAACTACTGGCGGAAGAGCATTCCACGCCATCGATCCGCAACGACAAAGGCACATTGTACATTCATACATAATTCTAATATGTATTTTTTATTATTATTATTTTTATGTGCGCGTAGACACGTCTGACCCCTCGCGCAGCCGGTCACTTACTGAATTATGTGTTTGCGAGTACCCCCATAACGATTTTGTAACAAATTTATGTTGTTGAAATGCATTATCACAAATCAAGTGCTTCAAATATTAATTATGTTATACTTAAGCATGAATAATATTTAACGTTATGTTTTTTTTGTTTGTTTACTGTATGTTTGTGTTTGCATGAGCTTTAATAATGTGTGTGAACCCTAGGCAAATATTACATATAGAAAAGTTAACGTTCTAACCACGCAGTGTGGATAATTTCAACTTTACTTATATTCGGTAAAAAAAAACAAGTACCTATCAATAAATTTTCTGACTATAAATTTGAATCCCTAATTCGGAAGAAATAATATTTTTATTGACTTCTCAACAAAAATGAAGAAGAATAAGGAAGCTCTTACGATCAGGGCTTACGATCTGTCGCAGGCTAGTTTAAGTGATCACTCAATACAGTGTTACATTCATCATTCTACCAATGACTAACAACCACAATATTCTAGTTTCAGAAGTTATATATGCTTCGATTGAAAAGATCTACTTTATGATATAGATCGACTGTATACATAGTTTTGAAAAGATCTATTACATGATATAGATCTACTATGTAGTCACCAGCATCTATGCTTGAAAATTTTTGATTTTATTTTTGATTCCAGTAGATCTTTTCAACTGAAGCAACTTCCAAAATTTTAGTAGTATAGTTGGCAACCATGGGTAGAATAGTGATACACGTGTGCAAATATATCGCTTAAACCAAGCTTTGATATATCACTTAAACTCTGTAAATACCCAAACTACCATATTATTTTTCATCTGAATTGAGATATCAATAAAAATTCTTCATTTAAATAACTCCAAGTGGAGAAAAAACCCAAAAATTAGCGTACAAAACTTTGTACCTCAAAATATAATGTAAAAGTTCATTAATTGATTCAACATTCACTTTGCGGTAAAATCTTTTTCTAAATCAAGTTTTACTTGGTAAAACTTGCAAGTAAATACGAAATAAAACTTAATTTAAAAAAAATAATAATATAATAAAAATGTAACTTTGTTTTAAAATCCCTGCAAAGATTTTATAATAACTTAATTATAATGTCTACCGATTTCGAAGCTAACCGCTTCTTTATCAAGACGAATGATAAAGAGGCTTAGTTTAGCTTCGAAACTGGTAGATATTATAATTAAGTTATAATAAAATATTTATAGTAATTTTAAAACAAAGTTACATTTGATTATAAAATGGAAAATCACAAAGTGAGTGCTTCGAATATAAATTATATAAAAATGTAATAGTTTTCTATCTACACTGCGTCGTTAGAGCGTTGTCTTCTCACTGTGATCCTTGCCATGCTAATATGACCACTGCCTTAGAATTTTGTTTTGCTTTGTAGCTGTGCTGTAAACCGAAAAAAAAAGTTGGAGATAAGGTAATTTGAACTGAACATCACCTTCTTCATCCATCACCCTTGAGCCTTATCCTAAACGGACAGATTCACACGACTTAAAAACAAATACAAAAAATAACAAAAAATACAATTTAGAAGCGGAAAAATGGTAAGTAGTATAAAGTCAATGATTATAAAACCAATTAGCTTGCAACTCCTTCTGTTGGTTTCATTTTAAGAGCAATATATCAACTAAGCAAATTACTTAAGTAATCTACAAGGTGACCACGAAAAATGGGATGCTTTAGAATGAAAAAAAAAACTAGGTTATTACTCGTTTATTAATGTAAACACGACTAGTTTCGAGCACTACAGATGTTCTCATCAACATGTGAAAATGTTGATTATTTTCAAAATTAAATACCTACTTGTTTAGTACCACTTATTCAGTTTTATTTCATTACACACGACTAGTTTCGACAACTGCAGTTGTTTTCATAAACAGGTGATTGTCAAAACTAAATTATCAAAATAATCAAATAAAAAAAAACTTTTTTGTTACTTGATTATTTTGATTATTCAGTTTTATTGCCGTGTGAACTTTTTGTAATCACCTGTCGATGAAAACAACTGTTGTTTTAGAAAATAATCGTTATAATGAAATAAAACCCAGTAAGTGGTATTATACAAGTGATTATTTTTTTAAAATAATTCAAGTTTTTACCTGTTGAATTGATATTATAGGTGAAAATGTCATACACTAGTAGATCTACACCGATCGGTATGTTCGAAAATACACTTATCGAAACTGGTCGTGTTTACATTAATAAACTCAAAAGTGGTCTTGTAAAGGTGTTTTATTTTTACATTTGAACCTCAAATATTATCTTAATATGCTTAAAACAACTTCTTATCTGTATATCTCTGCTTCTTCTTTCTTTGGATTGTACTTTTCATAAAGTGCTCGTGTCGTTTCAACTATCTTACCATCTTTCTTCTTTTAACTAACTAAACAACTAACTAACTAACCATCACGCCGCTTCTCCGCAAGGGTAGGCAGAAATTATATATATACGAAAAATAGGTACATACTTAAAAATAAAAGCTTTCTATAATGAAAATGTAACTTTGTTTTAAAATCACTATGAATATTTTACTGTAACTGAATTATAATGTCTACCGGTTTCCAAGCTAACAGCTTCTTTATCAAGACTGACTAATACTCTTGATAAGAAGCGGTTAGCTTCGAAACCGGTAGACATTATAATTAAGTTATAATAAAGTATTTAAAGTGATTTTAAAACAAAGTTACATTTTAATTATAAAATGGAAAATCACAAAGTAAGTGCTTCAAAAATAAATTATATGTGAGCTTTCTGGGTTTTTTTGTATGGTAATTTTTTTCTGGTCACCCACTCCAAGGTCAAGTGGAGTGGACAATGAATGGTGATAGGGTGACAAGTATAATAATTATTTAATCAACAGGTGGTTTCATCGGATAGCATGTGAACATATTAGAGAAAGGGCTGTCATAATATTTTATCTGCTGATAACGACCAATTATAGCTGTTCAACTATTCACCTGGTGACGTCATCACGAGGGAGTGTTGCCGCTTCGACTGAAACCTATTATGTATTAAAGTGTCTTCTTCTTCTTCTCATGCCATTCCTATCGGAGGTTGGCGACCATCTGCTTAAACTCCACGCGATCGTGGTCCAGCCTGATGAGGCTGCCTCCGGTATTCCAAAGCGCTTTAAAAATGCCATAAATGCCATGAACATTCGTTTTAAAATGCCATAACTAGGCGAAACAATTGTCAGAATATTAATTTTCTATTTGTTTTTGTTAATAAAATACAACTTACAACATTTTGAGTGTATCCAAATACTTGTTCACAAAATCTGGATTATCTCCAATTACAAGAGATATTTTCAAATTATTTTTTAACCAGCCTATGACGGTCGTCACCCCCGTAAATGCCCAGACTTCCATATTCTTCTTCATCTTTGATGAGATGTCAAAAAATAATATGAAAATACAACTTAGTAGACTCAAAAATCTGTGTTTGATTTAAAAATTAATATATAAACCAAAATGGAGTTCTACAAATTAAACGCCAAATAAAAAAAATATTAAGATTATGCAATCCTACAAAGTAAACCATGAAATTAGTCAATAGATGATTACAGAACTATTTGCCTAGCGGTCGAAAGTGAGCAGCCCGCCGCGTCATAACGCAAATATATCCGATTTCTCATTTGACATTAGTTTGAATGATTATTGACATGTCCACAATCTGTCATCTGACACACATTCGGCGGCCAAGTAAGGCTTCCGACAATCCCGATTCGTTACGGCTCATTGGTATTCAATATCGCACCGGGCCAAATTGAGGTAATGAAATATAATTTGATTTTAATAATCGATACGCCAGCACTGTGTTAGAATATTAAAAGGCATCAAACAAAACAAATTTATTTTTTAATTTGATTTTTTATTTGGGTTAACAACAGCAACATATGTAAAACAAAACATTAAAAGATATACATTGAACAAGCCAATTATAGTAAACCACAGAAACATAAAGATTAGTACAAACTATTCAGTGTAGATCTTTTTTTTTAATTACCTAACGTCCAAGTGACTCTGAAATCAAGCTACGGCTTATGCAACACCATTTATCATGTCCCTACTCAGGCTTCAACTTTATAAGTTTCATAGCCTATGCCTACTTGTGAGTGGATTTACTCTTTATGTTCAAAGTTACTATAATTTCATCTACTTCATGAGTGAAAATTCTAGGCAAAAACACTCGCTTCAGTGTAGATCTAGGAAATGAACACGTATTTATGAGAGAAAATGTGCATGTGTAAAGTAGGTAAGAGGGTGTGTGTGTGTGTGTGTGTGTGTGTGTGATGTTGATTCTAGTAGAAACATACATAAAATGCATAGAAGCATAGTTTATAAAGATCCTGAGAGGACAATATGCTCACCATTCGACTTTTCAGCAGATTTTCCGCAATTGAAAATGTCAACTTGGCTAAAACATGAGTTGTACTCACTAGCCATTCGAAACATAGGTGAACTCCGCGCATTATTGTTGTAGTTCGAAGGACAGGTACTCTGAACGGGTACGGTAGCCAGGATATATATATATATATATATATATATATATATATATATATATATATATATATATATATATAAGTAATACTGCTTATGTTTACGGAGGGAGTTCGCGACACAAATTTTATGTATAGCTAAATTTTAAACATAATTTATAAGGTAGAGTAATTACTAATTAGGAGAGCTACAAAGTAGTAATTTACTATGTAATTATTAAGTTGTCAGGTATGCCTCCGTAGTGTTATGGTCAGCACGCTCAGCTACCGTTCAGTAGGTCCCGGGTTCGATTCCCAGGGGAGGGAGTCAAATAAATATAAGTGATTTTTTCACTCTAATATTTATTCAATATTACCATGGACTGGTACCTGAAACGGAGGGCTGATCACCTTTCCTTCATGTGTTAACGATCAATACAACACTGCATTTATGATGCAGTGCCCTATGCACCACTGGGGTGCGGATAATGGTTTGAAGATATATGTATACACACATATTAAATAAAGCATGAGACGTAATATATGGTACATATATGAGAGAATTAAGTCATTGGAGCTGTTCGACTTTGCTTTTTTTGCCTTGAGTCATATGACCAGTAATCATATCGTAAATAATTCAAGCCTGAAGGCCATTATAATGTATAGGATGTCCTAAAATTCAACATCCAATATTGTATTATATTATTATCGCCACTTCTTTTTTTTAAGATAAATATTTGCGTTTTATTAATTACAAAAATATTTCAATTTTATACTATTTCTGTGAGCCTAAGGCTCGGCTACCGTTCTGGAGGTCCCGGGTTCGATAAAGGGTTCGATAGGGGGGTAAAATAAATATAAGTGATTTTTTCACAGTAATATTTATTCAATATTACCATGGACTGGTACCTGAAGCGGAGGGCTGATCACCTTTCCTTCATGTGTAAAACGATCAAGATAACACTGCGTTTATATGACACAGTGCCCTATGCACCATTGGGGTGCGGATAAGGGTTTTATTATATTATTATTATATGAAGAAGACTTGGTTGATTTTAAGTGATCACTTTATACACGTGTAATATTCACCATCCCACCCACGATTGATAACTACACTACTCAAATTTCGGAAGTTGTATTTATCATTCAATTAACACATTATATCACATGCTACTTCTGCGGATGTGTCATTCGTTTGAAAATGCCATAACTAGGCGAAACAATTGTCACAATATTTTAAGTTTTATGTATTTTTTATTATTAAAATACAGCTAGAAGACTCAAAAAACTGTGTTTGATTTAACAATTAATACATAAGTTATAAATATATGGATATATTTGGGACACCCTGTGTATGGTATCTTTTCTAATCAAATTGAATAATATTATGCATGAAAATGGCAATGTTCTGAATAAGAGATGGATTGATTATATTTTAAACTGAATTTATTTAGGAAGTGGGCTAACTGTATATGAAATAATAGCTATTACAGATTGTGTAATTAAAATTACTTCATCGATTCATTACTGATACTTCATCATATCGTAGTCGTACAGGAGAAAATGACCAACTAACAAAACGTAAAATGTTCAGGAGGGCCATTTAAGTCACTTTTGCTTGGCAAGAAAATAAACATCAATGCAGTTAGTCATTTTTAACAAGTCAATATATTATACTTCTAAGTTTGAAATCATTTGGGATTTTTTCAGGGCAATATTTAGCTAGTAAGATATCAAATAGTCAATAATCACGTTTTTGTAAAAAATGCACTTGGTCACTTTCTCCTGTATGACTACGATATATAAATGCCAAAAACTAGCACAATAATAACATAAGCTTGTCAGAAAAACAGAGTTTAATTTCATACCAGAACAAATGAGGATGGAGAACGATTATGATGAATTGAAAGAAAATTAATTAATAATATGCTTTTCCAAAATTCATCGCCGTTATTGTCTATGTTCCCATGAAATAAAGTCTCGCCTCGTAACCCCCCCTGCTCTAGTTATTACACACTCTAGAACAGTCCAAATACTTGTTCACAAATTTGGATTATCTCCAATTATAGCAGTCATATATCTCATCAAAGACTTTCATATTCTTCTTCATCTTTGAGGAGATGTCAAAAAATAATATGAAAAATAATTTTTAATTCAAGTTTTACTTGGTAAATGCCCTTGTTTCTTAAAATCTATTATGACACGTGTTTCGATACATTCCGTATCAATATATTTTAAACACCATATAAATACGTTAAAAATACAGTTTACGGTTTAAATACAGTGTTTGAAAATGATGCAGAATGCATGTCACAATAGATTTAAAGAAATAATGGTATTTTCCGATTAAAATTAAATTAAAAATGGATAGATATCACCACAATGTGACTGCCGAATCAATTAATGAAATGAAGGATTTTTTTTGTTGTTGATTCTTTTCATAATATCTCAGGCAGATTAAAGATTTTTTTCTCTTAATATTTTTACCAGCGTTTATCCCGAAAAAATAAAATAAATTACGCAAACAAATTTTCCTCAACGCCCACACCCTTCAAATCGTTTCAAGAATACGAGACGTTTACTAATTTTATTACGCGATAAACGGTAAAATTACTCGGATGGGTTGATGGTGTTTATATCAGTGAATTAAGTGAAACCCCGAAGAAATAAATTATTTACAACATTTTGAGTGTGTCCAAATACTTGTTCACAAATATGGATTATCTCCAATTATAAGAGTTATTTTTTATAAATATATTTTTATAATAAGAATATGGAAGTCTGGGCATTTACGGAGCTAACGACCGTCATAGACTGGTTTAAGTGATCACTTTACACGCGTGTAACATTTACCAATTCTATCCATGATTGACAACTGAAATTTCGCGTAAAGTATATTTCTTTCACGTGTGAGTTCCGGCACCATCTATGGTTTAGTCGAGTAAAAAAAAAACCTCCATGACTTACACATTCTTGTTCATTTATGTTGAGATGTTAATACAACACCTATATAGTATTTTTTTTTAATTTTATTTAAATTTTTTTATACGACATCATCGACCAGTTCGATGATGCCAGTAAAGACAAAACCCTGTTCCTGAGCAAATAAAATTAATGTGGAAAGAGCTATAAAGTTGTTGTTTTTTCATATAAAATGCAGTTCCACCAAGAAATGTAAAATTACAAAACGTAAATGTAATTCGAAATATAAGCTTATTTAAATCGATTAATGGTTAAATTATATCTAAATCTTTTTATTACGTCCAAAAAACAAACCTCTCAAATATATAAAAGTGGAAAAAAATAATAATAATATAATAACAAATAATAAAAAATAATAATAATGTAATAAAATAAAATAAAAAATAATAATATAAAACCCTTATCAGCACCCCAATGGTGCATAGGGCACTGTGTCTTATAAACGCAGTGTTATCATGATCGTTTTACTTATGAAGGAAAGGGGATCAGCCCTCCGCTTCAGGTACCAGTCCATGGTAATATTGAATAAATATTACAGTGAAAAAATCACTTACATTTATTTTTACCCCCCTTGGGAATCGAACCCGGGACCTCCAGAACGGTAGCCGAGCGTGCTGACCATTACACTACGGAGGCGGACAATAAAACAAAAACAAAAAAATATAAATCAATATTAATCTCACCGAGAATCGAACCCGGTACATTCATGCAAGTTACCAAAACGCGCATTCCATTTTATCATAAAAGCGAACAAGCTTCGATACGATTTCAGTTTATTTTTTACGTTAAAAGAATTCAAATATGTATTTCTTATTTTTTCAGCACATCGAAAACAATAAAATTATTTATACCACGCTCTCATAGTTCTCAAGTTCTTTTGAAGTATACGTATTTTATTTTATTACTACATAACACATTTTAAAACATCGCAAATAAAAATAAATGCTTCGGATATATACATATACATTTTTTTTACAACATTTTGAGTGTGTCCAAATACTTGTTCACAAAATCTGGATTATCTCCAATTACAGGAGTTATTTTCATATTATTTTTTGACATCTCATCAAAGATGAAGAAGAATATGGAAGTCTGGGCATTTACGGGGCTTACGACCGTCATAGGCTGGTTTGAGTGATCACTTTACACACGTGTAACATTCACCAATTCTACCCATTATTGACAACCACACTACTCAAATTCTTCGAAGTTCTATATATATGAACCAATTTAGAAACTTTGTTCTTGAATCACTAGAACTTCACTAGAGACATCTATTGGTGAGATGTAAAGAAGCTTTTTTATTAAGCAGAAACTCTTATACTAATATAAGAGTTTCTGTCTCACATATAAGTTTCTGTCTCACATATAAGAGTTTCTGTCTCACAAGAGTCTCACATACTAATATAAGAGTTTCTGCTTAATAAAAAAAGCTTCTTTACATCTCACCAATAGATGTCTCTAGTGAAGTTCTAGTGATTCAAGAACAAAGTTTCTAAATTGGTTCATATATATAGAACTTCGAAGAATTTGAGTAGTGTGGTTGTCAATAATGGGTAGAATTGGTGAATGTTACACGTGTGTAAAGTGATCACTCAAACCAGCCTATGACGGTCGTAAGCCCCGTAAATGCCCAGACTTCCATATTCTTCTTCATCTTTGATGAAATGTCAAAAAATAATATACATATACATTTTGGTAACGATCGATTGTTAACATTTTCGACACTAAAATTCGAAGGAATTGATTTTAATTTTAAAAGAGCCCTTTTTGCATTTTGACGTCTCAACATAGATGAAAAAGAATATGGGAGTCTGGGTATTTACAGGACTAACGACCTGTCATAAGCTGGTTATTTAAGTGATTATTTTACGCACGTGCAACATTCACCATTCTACCCACGATTGACAACCACACCACTCAGTGTGGTTGTCAAACGTGACAATATATCATGCTTTCTTATCAATATCATGCTTATTCATTTGCTTTCTTATTCAATATCATACTTTATTAATTTTATCGATAAACATTATCAATAAAATTAAGAAAGTTTTGTTGAGTCAAGAAAGGACAGTGAAACAAATTTATCGAACGAATGAAGTTGGAAATAAAAGCAGAGGAAGACCGAGAAAAAATTGAAATCATCAAATATTAATAATGTTTTAATGTGGACGGGTAAGGAGTCGGAATAATTGGCGGGTATGTATGAGATGCATGAATGTGGAAGGGGTGAAGATTGTTTGTAAGGACAGAGTAGTGTGGCGTTCTTTTCTTTCTTAAAATTAATTACTGAAGAATGATGTGGAATGGAAAGGTGCTCTCCAGAGAAGAATATTTATTTAAACTTCATGTACAGAAAATAAATAACTACATTGGCGGGCTTACTGCTAAAAAGCAATACCTTCCAACCATACAAAAACAGACTTGTGATATTGGTCAAAACGTTTGATACCATATATAGCTGTTTGCAATCAGAGGGTAGATAGTACTTGAACATTTTTAAAAAATTACAAATTGATGATAATAAGGAAGGCAAAGGAAAAAGGGAGTTTAGGGAAGGAGGTAGAGGGAAAAACTAAGGGACGAGGTTTGATGGACAGTTAGGATTCTAATGATAGATAGTAATGTCTCAGACGTTTCTTAAAAGTTATTAGAGAAAATTTGTATGACAGATGAATAAGTACCACCTAGTTCCCACTTAACAAGTAGTACTATTTTTTTTTAAATTACTTAACGTTCGAGTGACTCTGAAATCTAGCTACGGCTTACGCAACACCGCTTATCATGACCCTACTCAGGCTTCAATTTTTTATGTTTCCTACTCGTGAGTGGATTTACTCTTTAAAGTTACTATAATTTAATATGATTCACGAGTGAAATTATAGTAACTTTACCAGTTACACCTGTAATATTATCATCCGTAGGGTGATTTCAACTTTTTTCTCAACTTTTAAAGTTTCATAGCCTATGCCTACTCGTGAATGGATTTGCTCTTTACGTTTAAAGTTACTATAATTAATACAATCTCGCATATTTCAGGCGTTCGATACGCGCGTTAGAGATCCCGTGTGTCACAATATCTCCGAGAATATTATTATTACATTATATTACGGGAGGGAAACGCATCGACCGCGGCTGGGCGACTCTCCAGCGGCCGTATCCCCCCGTTGTCACGCCGAAAGATTTGCAACGATCCCAAATGGCGGCCGGTGACTAATCCGCCCGCCACCGCGCGCGGTGTGGTGCCGGGCGCCGAAATGGGAAAGCGCGGGAAATTGGAAGTACCTAAATATTTACATGCCGACTCTTTGGCGCGTGGCAATATTTGAGATCGAGTCAGAAAGGTCCGAACGGTTTTTAAAATTTGAATTTGAATCGAAATAGGAAGTACCTAAATATTTACGGACTCTTTCACGCATGGCAATACTCGAAATCGAGTCCGAACCGTTTTTCAATTAGAATTTGAATCGAAATTGAAAGTACCTAAATATTTACAGACTCTTTCGCGCATGGCAATACTCGAGATCGAGTAAGAAAGGTTTTTCAATTTTCAATTTGAATACGGAACAAATTTGAATCGATGCGTCAGTTTTGGGCAAATGGCATTTAGAATGTGGGCGGAGTTTATCGAAAATTTATTTTCATATATTACGTAGAATTTTTCACATGGAAACTTCACTGGACGCGGCCTGTCTCGAGGCATTAAGTTACATTATTTGATTTATTTATCAATTTATTATTTAAAACATTATTTAAATCATAAGGCTGTTGCCGAAAGTAGTTGGTTTTTAATAATAAAAAAGTGACTGGATCTAAAAACAAAGTTTAATTTCTCTAAATAATATATTACAATGATCCACAAAGTTAATGCTTTCAATATTCAAAATAAAAATCATTTGCACTATTTAAACAAGTGTGATTTATCTGAATGCAGTTCTCTAGTCATTTTTTTAAACGGATAATTTAAATTTCACAATATTTACATTTCGACATCTCAACATAGACGACGAAGAATATGAGAGTCTCACATGCGAATTCTAGGCACCATCTATGGTTGACTAAGTATTAAAATATTTATTTAGCCTGAGACCTTCAACATTTTTTGCGAAAGAAAATGTGCGAAATTTGAGTAAAGTGGTTGTGAATCGTGGGTAGAATGGTGAATGTTCCGCGTGTATAATGTGATCACGTACACCAGCATAAGACAGGTCATAAGCCCTGTAAATACTCTGACTTCCGAATTCCTCTTCGTCTATGCTAAGATGTCAAAATGTAAAAATAACTACTAAGTGAAGAAACCCAGATTTGTGAACAAGGATCTGGACACATCCAAAATTTTGGAATGATAATGTTTTAATTTATTAAGCGCATAATATTAACGTATAAAATGGAGTCCTGGTACCAACACTAATGTATGGATATGAAGCATGGAGTTGAGATATGAACACAAAAAAATTATTTCCTAAGTGGGAAAAACCCAGATATGTGACCAAAGATTTGGACACACTCGAAATGTTATGTACAAATATTTATTGTTTTATTGTATTATTACATTAAAACTACAAATTACAATATTAAAATTACAAATTTAAAATGAATCAATCAGACGAAATGTTCAAGTTTCGCAATGATGGCAACACTCGACATATCTGAAGCAGTTCTGGGAACGGAATCTTGCTTGAGAATTTAAAAATTGCTTCATTTATGGGCGGACCACCCGCGATAATTACTTGGGGAACACAATTAAAATTGCGCAGAGTACTTTTTTTTTTTTAACAAAAGCAATACGCAGAAATTGAACCGATTCCACAATTTAAATATTTTAAATAATGTATTTATTTCAATTTAAGATGCACCTGTTTTATGCACGTGTGTTAATTTTTTTAAAGTACACGAATATGTTGCAAAAATGATGATCGTGCAAAGGTGTGCGTGTGTGTGTGTGTGTGTGTGTGAATATATATATATATATATATATATATATATATATATATATATATATATATATATATATATATATATATATATATATATATATATATATATATATATATATATATATATATATATATATATATATATATATATATATATATATATATATATATATATATATATATATATATATATATATATATATATATATATATATATATATATATATATATATATATATATATATATATATATATATAAATTTAGGAGGCGAATGTGGTTAGTATTAGAAGCAGAGAAGGATTGAGAAAAACTTGGCATTATCAAGTTTTCAAACACTTGAAAGTGGTCAAGTCAGGAGGAATGATCGGCGTATATGTATAAATGTGGAAGAGGCGAAGTTTAGGCTCTACCTACCACTGCGGGGAAGCGGCGTGATGGTTGATTGGTCAGTTTATATGTACATAGTTCACATATATGTAGTATATACTTGTATATGTGTGGTAAATAGAATATAAAAAATATTATAATAAAAATAAAAATAAAAATAATTTTTTTTCTTTTTCTCTTTCTAGTCCGCTTCAGTGTGCTTCAGCTGTAAGGAGCCAATCGTTGGGAAGGTAAGATTTTTTTTTTAAACAAAAAAAAATCATTTAAAATAAAATAAAAGAGAAAATACCTTTCTTTAAAAATAAAGTGGTTCAGGTAAACGAATCATATCGTTGATTTTATATTTAAATTTTTCTAGTAGAAGACTTCAATTTAAAGAGCTTTTTGCATTTCCCTAAATTAACTAGTAAAATAAGTAATTAATATTAGCGTCGAATTAAGCTGTAAATCAATTAATAAACAAGCTTATTATTTGTGGTAGATTAACTATTGAGATTTTTTAAAATATTGTTTAATTTACTGCTTGATTTTAATTTGAATTTTGGTGTGGATTGAATATTAACAGAAAGCTCGAGATGTGCTAGCGTGCTTTACTTATTGACTTATTAAAACGACACATTCACCCTACATACATCCCCTAACGTAAACCATAAACTAATAAGTTAAAATACTAAGATTTTAAAGATCTAGTTGAAAGAGACTTGTCTATGTTCAAAGTCTTGTAAAAATCAAAACAATAAATAAAATTTTGACTAATTTTACACACAATTGATTGACGAACATTTCTAGACGGCTAGACACATACAAAGTGGTTTTGTGGACAAAAACCACAGAAATATGAGTTTATAGGAAAGAGGACCAGATAAAGACAAACAAAAACCATATAAATTTGAGTTGATAGGAAAGAGTCCAGATAAAGACAGACAAAAACCATATAAATTTGAGTTGATAAGAAAGAGTCCAGATAAAGACAGACAAAAACCATATAAATTTGAGTTGGTAGGAAAGACAGCAGGAATCACAGACAGACGAAACCACAGAAAGTTTAGTTGTTATGAGAGGGGGACATAGGCAGACCAAAAACTACAGAAATATGAGTTGATAGAATAGAGAATCAGACATAGACAGACAAAAACTACAGAAATATGAATTGGTAGGATTGAGGATCAGTTACAGACAGACAAAAACCACAGAAATATGAGTTGGTAGAATATAGGACAAGACACAGACTGACAAAAACCACAGAAATATGAGTTCGTAGGATAGATGACCATACGACAGACAAAAACTACAGAAATATGAGTTGGTATGTCCAGAATAGAAACTCACAGATAGAACAAAAACAAAAGCTACATATGTTAGATATTCACGGAAAAATAACAAATGACAAAATTTTTAATAATTAGTACAAGACTAGACGTTAGATAGAAGCTCAGTAAATTTATAAAGCAGTAAAAAAAAAGCACAAAGTATGATAGAAAATGAGACGAAAGGTAAGACAGGGTGGCAGAGAGTGCAATAACGATTTCTAAGATGTGTACCAATTGCAGATAGTGACAGCGCTAGATCACGACTGGCACCCCGACCACTTTGCATGCAACCATTGCAAGAAGCCCATTTCCGGGGGGTCCTTCCACACTAAGGATGGCAAGCCCTACTGCGTGGAGGATTACACTAACCTATACATGCCCAAGTGCTTTTCCTGCAATAAGCCCATCGAAGACGTAAGACAAGATGGCCGCTCCGCCATTTATGATATAACCATATTTATTTACAGCACCATCTTTATTATTCACGGGGGGTTACGGCCACACTGGCATCCTTATTTTCATTCATCCATCTTTTCATTCATTCCATCTTCTTAACTTAATCATTTTGATATCACCGCCATTTCACTATTTATCGTTTATTTCATAATTTACCGACGACTCAATTATTAAAGACACCTTTTAAATCCTTTTTTTTTGCATGTTTTATTTTTATAATTGAAATATAACATTGTTTTAAAATCACTATAAATATTTTATTATAACTTAATTATAATGTCTGTCCGCCTCCGTAGTGTAATGGTCAGCGCGCTCGGCTACCATTCTGGAGGTCACGGATTCGATTCCCAGAGGGGGGTATAAAAAATATAGGTGATTTTTTCACTCTAATATTTATTCATTATTACCCTGGACTAGTACCTGAAGCGGAGGGCTGATCACCTTTCCTTCGTGTATTAACAATCAAGATAACACTGCGTTCATATGATGCAGTGCCCTATGCACCAATTAGGGTGCAGATAAGAGTTCGAAAAGAAATAAATTATAATGTCTACCGGTTTCGAAGATAACCGCTTCTTTTTCAAGACTGATTAATATTAATTAATTTGTATTATCAGTCTTGAAAAAGAAGCGGTTAGCTTCGAAACCGGTAGACATTTAAATTAAGTTAAAATAAAATATATATGGTGATTTTAAAAAAAAGTTATATTTTAATTATAAAATGGAAAATCATTGCTTCAAATATAAATATATTTTTTTGCGTATCCATCTTTCCACCATCTTAACTTCCATCATCCAGTAAATGTGACCGCCATTTCACTATTTATCATTTATTTCAAAATACAACAATGACTCAATTATTAAAGACAACTTTTGAATCCATTTTTTCCTTTATTTGCATTTGTTATTTTCATTTACCCGTCATTTCATTCATTTCATCTTCTCAATTTCCACAATCATTTAGTAGATATCACCACCATTTCATTCTTTATCATTTGTAATACACCAATGACTCTCCTTATCATTCATCGTTCACTTTGTGTAACACCACTTAAAAACTTTACCAGTTTCAGAATAATCATTCCATCGTCAGCTCAACTCGTCTGTCCAAACTTAAAACACAGTAAGGGCCATTTTTTTTGTAGTTCGTTTTTTTTTGCATTTTTGGACTAAGTAGAATCTACTTAGTCCAAAAATTAGAAGAAAAAAAACGTACTCCAAAAAAAATGTACCTTACTGTGTTTTTAGTTTGGACAGCCGAACTGTAGTCTACAGTTAACCTGATGAAGGAATAGTTATTCCGAAACCAATAGTCGTGAAGCAGTTTTTATGTGGTGTTACACAAAGTGAATAATGAATGATAAGGAGAGTGTTATATTACCATACTACAAATTTAACAATGCTTTTAAAATACTAAATATACATATGATTTTTAATTCACTTTATATGAAAGTTTAAAATGTTACTATTTTTGAGTTTTAAATTTTTAAGTTCACTTCCCCACTAGAGTGGACAACGCGTTTAGCCAGCAAGCTGGAAGTCCCGGGTTCGATCCCCGGAGGGTACAACACAAATTTAAAATATTTTTCACTCAAATATAGATTTAATATTACCCTGGACTGGCAGTAGCTGAAGCGCATGACTGATTTGCCTTCATATAATTAACAATCAAGTAAACACTGCATCAATCTGATGCAGTGCCCTATGCACCATCGAGTGCGGATAAGAAAAAATCAGATTAAATTGCATTGATGTATATCCTTATTTTATTATTTTTTATTGACTAATAATAAATAAAACTGTTTTGATTTTCTTACGAAATAGAGGATTGGGCAATATATTTTATCATAACCGTGATTCATTTGGCTTGGTTATCAATTATCATCTCTTTACTAAGCTAAGCAATTACAGATAAGCTTTAATATTTCAGATTCATTACTACCTTTCCTTCATATACATATCGCTCACTCCTTTCAAGAATGTCATAAATCAAAAAACTTGATTTTTCAGGAGAACGTTTTTAAAGTATAAAAATATACCACAATATTTTAAAAATAAATATCAAGCCACTTATTGAACTTTTTACTGTGCAACAAATCTTTTTAGGTAAAACCTGAAGGTTTTTTCTCCATTTGAAAAATATTTAGTCTATTTTAAAAATAAATTAAACAATACCTTTTCTACAAAATGCAAAAACAAAATTTTCTGGCCTGTAGCGAGTAAATATTAAGTTAAAAATATGGCTCTTTTGCTGGGATATAGTACATTTTCTGGGCATTCCGAAAACTTGCACAACTGAAAATTGATGATTTTTGATTTATGACGTTCTTGAAAGGAGTGAGCGATATGTGGCAATAATAATTCATTGACACATAAATAAACCTTACTGACCTCCATATTTATTGCGAATATATTAAAAATAGTTCACATGCATATTTTTTTTTAATCATTAACAGTATCAGTAGAGATTAACCAACAAAAAAAACCTAATTTCCTTTTTTGATTTTTCGTTTGGTTTAAAATTGCATTTTGTATTCACTTCATTTGAATCTGAGCAGAAAACATTTCTGTAATATGATTCGCAAAATGGCATGGATTGATATTTCCGTAATATGACCAGAATAAGGTGGTTTAAGATATTTCTTCTGACTTCCATATTTATTGCGTAAATATTAAAAATAATCCACATGCATATTTTTTTTAATCATTAACAGTATCAGTAGAGATTAACCAACAGCAAAAAAAGTAATTTCTTTTTTGATTTTTTGTTTAATTTGTAATTGCATTTTGTATTCGCTTCATTTGAATTTGAGCAGGAAACATTCCTGTTATATGATTAGCAAAATGGCATCGATTGATATTTCCGTAATATGACTAGAATTAGGTGGTTCAAGATATTTCTGTGATATGAGGAATTGAAAATTATGATAACTCTGCATTGAATTTGTGTATGAAAAAAGTTGTATTTCTGTTTTTATGAAATTACTATACAAAAATGAATGGAGATATGTATTTCAGATAAGAGATAATTAATTTGCAGATTAAAATATATAACTGTATTTTAAATTTGTTCGTCTCTATAGTGTTGTGGTTAGCGCATTTAGCTAACGTGCTGGAGGTCCCAGGTTCGATTCCCAGGGGAGTCAACAAGAACATAATTATTTTTCCACTTTAATATTACCCTGGACTGTTACCTGAAGCACAGGACTGATCACCTCGCCTTCAAATAATTAATGATCAACTTAACATTGCATTGTTCGTCTCCGTAGTGTAATGGTCAGTACGCTTGGCTACTGTTCTGGAGGTCCCGGGTTCGATTCCCAGGGGGGGTCAAATAAATATAAGTGATTTTTACACTGTAATATTTATTCAATATTACCCTGGACTGGTACCTGAAGCGGAGGGCTGATCACCTTTCCTTCATGTGTTAACGATTGAGATAACACTGCGTTTATTTGAAGCAGTGCCCTATGCACCATTGGGGTGCGGATAAGGGTTTTATTATTATTATTATTAACATTGCATCAATTTGATGCAGTGCCCTATGGGTGCAGATAAGGGTGAAATGTCATATTTTAACTTGCTCAAAGTGGTACCGATAGATTAAAATGTTGGCGGTAGAAAGTGGCATGGAATGACATATTTCTGTAAAGTAACTTGCAAAAAAGTGGTACAGAATGAGACATTTGTACAACATAACTTGCAGAAAGTGGTACAGAATGAGACATTTGTACAACATAACTTGCAGAAAGTGGTACAGAATGAGACATGTGCTTAACCCGACTTGCAGAAAGTGGTGAAGGCGCAGGACAAGACATGGCACGAGGAGCACTGGTGCTGCACGGGGTGCCGCAAGCCGCTGGGAGCCGCCTCCTTCATGGAGAAGGAGGGCAAGCCGTACTGCCTGCCCTGCAACACGCGGCTGTTCGCCCCCATCTGCAGCGGCTGCCACGAGCCCATCTCCGGCAAGGCCGTCATGGCCCTCGAGGCCAAGTGGCATCCCGAGTGCTTCAAGTGTGAGGTGAGATCGCACACATTGTTCATCTTTCAACTATTCAACTCAATCGAACTCCCTCTCTAAACACAAGTATCTACTTTATTAGAGAGGTAGAAACATTATATTTGAAATGTATTGTATATTAACCAACAATTTGGTATTGTTTAAATATGTACTTTGTAAAAAAAAAAACTATTTCCAATTTCGATTTTTCAATCTTCCCTACTTTTCACACAAACTACAAAATTGCAGTCCATGCACAGACCATGTCTATGTGGGATTTTTTTAATGTTCCTTACATATTAGTCCGCCTTCGTGGTGTTATGATTAGCATGTTTAGCTACCGCGCTGGAGATCGCGGGTTTGATTCCCGAGGGGGGTGATAATTAATATTAGTGATTTTACACTGTTTTTTTTTTGGGTCAAGGGTCGATCTTGCATCCCTTATGTCACTGCGACCATATTACGTGACTTTCCTCTGTATTACAGCTCACTGCCAAGACCTACATGGGTCATGTAGCTCACGACCTGTCTTGGTGGTAGGAGCTTCACCTTCTCGGAGTCCAGTAGAGGTCCTCTAAGGATGTGATTTCGTTTGTGAGCGAGTGCATCACAATTGTAGAGAATGTGGATTGGCGTTTCGTTTTCCTCCATACAAAATCTGCATACTGGGGAGTCATTTTACACTGTTACATTCATTCAATATTACCTTGGACTGGTTCCTGAACCGCAGGAGTGATCACCTTGCATTCATTTATTAATGATCAATATAACACTGCGTCAATACGATGCAGTGCCCTTTGCGCTGTATAAGGGTTAGAAGAAGACATATTAGACTATGCTTTATTTTTTAACATGATTTTGAATGCATAGGGCCTAAGTTTTGCACATCAAATTTCAGTTCGTTTAAAATACAGTAACCCGCGCTGACTTGTATCGGAACATTTTCATAAAGTTAGTACAAACGAGCGGATGGCACTCACTCACTTTGTCGTCATTCAAATGCAATTTTTGGGATAATATTTTGCCGCTTCAATAAAATAAAACATTCTGAACTGCCATTATATCTAGAAGAGGAGAATCTCTCTTTGGGGGATTTTGTTGGAAAATCTTTGGGGTCTCGCTGGCATGGGTTAGAATTATCATACAGGGACGAAATCTCGTATCTGAATAGGCCAAATCGCACTGAATGCTTGTGTAGCCCTATGGCACCAGTTCTTTATGAAAAATAATATGTATAGATTGGTTTCGTCGGTTCTAAGGTAGCAATTTTGACCTGAGAGATAAGAAGAATGAAAATCAGCCCACGAATTTTGTCGACCATAAATTGCAATTGAAAAATAGGAAATCTATGATTTTTAGGTGCAAAAGTCAATCTAACTGGGTTCATTGTTCTAATATATCGACTTTCATCGTTCAGCATAAATCTGAGACCTCATATTAGTGCAATAACTACCAGTTATTATCTGTCGGATTGTAGAGTTCTCTAACTTCTTTTTGAGCTGCTTTACACAACTGTTTGGGCTTAATCTTCCTCTCTTGCCTTTTAATTTCTTCTTCTTCTTCTTCATCTTGTTGTAGGCCTTGTGGCCTGTTTTTAAGAGGGATCAGCCTCCTGCGATGTCAATTCCCAGCTATCGACCCATCTCTTTGGTGGTCTGTCCGGGAGTCGTCTACCATGGGGTCGGCTGTACAGTGCGATGTGGAGGAGTCTGGATGGTTCCATTCTCCTCACATGCGCATACCATTGTCTCCTTCGTTGCCTTCCCCACCTAATGACATCTTCGATCTCGCATATTTCTCTGATCATGGCATTTCTTATTCTATCTCGAAGACTCTTGTCTGATTTGCTTCTTAGAGTCTTCATTTCTGACACTCTAAGGGCGTTTTTTTGTGCCAACGGTGTCCGCTTTACTTTCGATCCCATACGTCATGATGGGTCGGACACAAGTTCTTTAAAATTAAATTATATAAAGGGTCCGCCAAATAACTTTTTTTTTTTTAAAACAGGGCGCAAAACATCGAGTGTAGCTTCGGCTGTGTGGCACGTAGCGCCGTCCTGTTGAAACCAAATGTTGCCAATATCCTCCTCTTCAATTTTTGTGAACAAAAATCCGTTCAACATGGCCCGATAACGATCGCCATTGACTGTAACGGCCACTCCTTGCTCATTTTCAAAGAAAAATGGCCCAATTATGCCTCTGGACCAAAATCCGCACCAAACAGTGACTCGTTTTGGGTGTACCGGCTTTTCAATGTATGCGTGCGGGTTTTCTGTGCCCCAAATACGACAATTTTGCTTGTTTACATACCCGCCAAGATCAAAATGAGCTTCATCCGAAAAGATGATTTTTTTGGCAAAATCGGCATCTTCTGTAAGTCGATCGCAGGCCCACTCAGCGAAGCGAAAACGCATTGGATGGTCAGTTGGCTTCAACTCCTGAACCAATTGGACTTTGTATGGCGTCATACCAAGGTCTTTATGCAAAATTCGTCTCAATGATGTCTCCGAAATGTTCAATTGTTGAGAACGACGGTGAATTGATGTTGATGGCGCTTCACGCACACTTTCTGCCACAACATCGATATTCTCGGGTGTACGCACTGTTTTTGGCTTTTCACGCTTTGGTTTATCGATGAGGATGCCAGTTTCTTTCACTTTTTTCACAAGATAACGAACATACGGAGCTGACGGTGCTTCTCTTCTTCCAAAAACCGTACGCAATTTTCGCACACATTCTGCAACATTACCATGATTTTCAAAGTAATGTCGCAATATTTCCCAGCGTTGTTCAAGCGTATACACAACCATATTCGCTCAGCGGAAGGATAAAACTAATTATCTGTCAAATCAGACATGAGCTAAGTGTTACCATTCACGAAATAAGCACTAGTTGAAAAAAAAAACTTTAGATGGCGGACCCTATAAAATAAATGTATTGCAATCAAATACGACATGGCCGAATGCGGTCCTTCAATTGTTTCAGCGAGCAAATATGCCATATATTTCGAAGACTCTTGCCTGATATGCTTCTTAGAGTCTTCATTTCTGACACTCGAAGCGCGTTTTTAGTGGCAACCTTTTAATTTAAACATATTAATTTAATATTATTTTTTGATATCTCATCAAAGATGAAGAAGAATATGGAAGTCTGGGCATTTACGGGGCTAACGACCGTCATAGGCTGGTTTAAGTGATCACTTTACACACGTGTAACATATACCAATTCTACCCATTATTGACAACCACACTACTCAAATTCTTGGAAGTTCTATATATATGAACCAATTTAGAAACCTTGTTCATGAATCACTAGAACTTCACAAGAGACATCTATTGATATCTATATATTAATATTGATATTCACCAATAGATGTCTCTAGTGAAGTTATAGTGATACATGAACAAGGTTTCTAAATTGGTTCATATATATAGAACTTCCAAGAATTTGAGTAGTGTGGTTGTCAATAATGGGTAGAATTGGTGAATGTTACACGTGTGTAAAGTGATCACTTAAACCAGCCTATGACGGTCGTAAGCCCCATAAATGCCCAGACTTCCATATTCTTCTTCATCTTTGATGAGATATCAAAAAATAATATGAAAATAACTCCTGTAATTGGAGATAATCCAGATTTTGTGAACAAGTATTTGGACACACTCAAAATGTTATATTAATTTAACTTTCAGAAATGCTCCAAGCCCATCCCGACCGATGCCAAGTTCAAAGTGAACAACGGAAAGGGCTACTGCGTCAACTGCAAGTGAAGAGGCCAAGATACAAGAGGATGGCAGGCAGGGAGAGAGAGCGTATGGAGAGGCTGAACAAGAATACATATATATTATTACTTTTATTCACTTATTAATATATTTATTTTACTTCTTATTGTAACTATCCCACGACCTTAGAAGGAATGAGTTTAGTCTCGGTGACTGTGTCGTAAGTTAAGAATTCGCACAAAATTTGTAGTGGTCAGTATGATTACCAATATTATTAATACTTTGCTTGAATATATACAAATATATATCGGAGAAAAATGTAACCTTTAATACCAAAAACTTTAATGAGCAAATAAATTATATTTAACAAAAAATTACTTTTATTTTATTTGTTTTTGATAAATGAATATTGTGTGCTTAATACACTTTGTACGGGTGATTTTAACACCTGCGGACCGCTGGCGACGGGAATTGATAGTTATGTACACATAGTTAAGACCTTAACCTTTTCATAGCCGCAAATAAATTACGCCGCAGTGCTCAACAGGCCAAGTATTTTTTTGAAAAAAAAAAGTTGTCTAAAGATTTTTTTTTTGTTGTTTTTATTGAATTATAATTTACTTACCAAATATTATATCCCGCATCGATTGTTAGAGTTTTATTCTTGAAGTTAAACCAGTTTCAAATTTTCAGGGTTGTCACACTAAGTCGCACACGCAAGTTTTTATTAAATTTAATATTAACACACAACTATTATTTATCAATGGAATATTTTAAAATAATAAGAAAAACACAAAAAAATTGAGCAAAATAAAAACCCCTGGCGTTCAAAACAATCGATTAAAATAATCAATATTTCAAGTGGTTTGAGTGGTAGCCCTAATGACATCTGTCAACTGTCAGCTGAAAGTGATACCGATAAATCACTTAAAAGTATTTAAAAACTTTATAAAATATTTTGTGACAACTTCAACTGATGGCAATGTATGTTCCGTTTTTGACAGATTGTCAATATGAGTTAAAACTGCGGAGTAATACGTCATCAAAAGTACTGACGAGATATCTCGTCTCTGGCCATACGGGCACTCCGCCATTTGCCGAGATATCTCGTCTCTGGCAACCATCGGGTTAACAAAGAGATTGGTACATAATATTCATATAAAAACAAAGTAATTCCTTCATTACCGACTTGGAAAGGAGGCCGGCGCAGGAGGTAAAATATCCTACCCGTTCTTAAGCATCAACTGACCAAACAGGTAAAAATACCTTTCCGGTCCTTAGTGTGTCAATACGTTGTTTGCGGAAAACGTTTAAAAGCGTCTTTAACATGCTATGTATTGGTAGAGAGTGGGAGACGCCTATAAGAGTTCTATTTGCTTACTTTTGGTAGAGCGCAAGATGCTAAAAAACATTTTACACATCAGAGTTGGGTTTGCAGTTACTTGTGATTAGTATATGATCCTATTAGTATACTAATTAGGGTTTGAGTTGATATAAAACCATTTGCCAACAATGAGTTAACTAACTAACTAACTATCACGCTGCTTCATCGCAAGGGTAGGCAGAAAAAAAAGAATGCAACAATCTTTGCCTTTTTCACTTTATTACAAGTGTATTACTCTAGTTAAACCAGCCTTTGATAGCTCGTAAGACCTGTAAATACCCAGAATTCTGTACTCTTCTTTATGTTAGCTGAGATGTCAAAATGTAAAAATTCACTACCAATACAAAAAAAATAATAGCAGTAAAAAGTCACTACTTACACACAACTATACAAAATATTAATCCTGTGCATTTTTAGTCAGATTTAGTGACTGTCCTGACGAAGAGACAGGTATGTCTAAAACCGGTTGACTAAAATCTTGGTGAGTGGTTATATAAGAACTTTGCTAACATCTCGTATATAAACAAAACTTATCATAATGGTGCCGTGCGGTATTTGGGGAATTGCGGTAATTGGGTTACGAAAAATGAATGTTTGGATAAGGGAAAAGACAAAGGTAACAGATGTGACTCAAAGAATTACGGAACAAAAGTGGAACTGGGCAGATCATGTGGTACGTATGTTTGAGTATATATGGACGAAGAATGTGCTTGACTGGAGGCCTAGAACAGGATGCAGTAGTGTGGGTAGGCCCCAGACAAGATGGGTCCGATGACATTAAGAAAGTGGCGGGCCTGCACTGGAAGAGAGAGAACTGTGGAAGTCCAAGAGGGAGGGCTTTGTCCAATACTGGACACAAGAAGAAGGCTAAAGTGAGAGGTTTAAAGTAATTAGGTTATACAAATACATTCACTTACTTGAGGGTCAATTCTCTGGAAGTGTTTAGATAGAAGAGGAATCAGCTTGCCAGCTAAGTCCTTTTCATCGAAATAGGAACAGGAACCAGGATCTAGTGCCTTGAAGTCCAAATGTTTTGAGTATCTTATTCTGTCCGTTGAGTTATCCTCTTGTTCCTGAGGGATAATATTTTAATTCATTATTATTTAATCAGACACTGAATTATTCACTTACATGGCTTGGCCATGTACTCCGCATGCCTCCTGAGAGCCTTAATCAAGCTTGCCTCTTTTACAAGGCATCAGGTTCGCGCCGCCCAGGACGACCACTGCTGACAATTCGTCGGCGTTCTCGTCAGAACTTTGGGACGCGGATCTGACTTGGAAGGATGCAAGGGAGCTGGCAGCCGACAGAAAAGCCTGGAGACAGTTTGTGGACTCCATATGCTCCACCTAGGTAGCGGATATGGTTATATATGAATAGTACAAATGCTCAAATGCAGTAAGCTATATCTATACTTTACAAATTTCAAAAGTGGTGGTGCTAAAATCAGCCATAATTCCAAATCTATTGATTGGTACTAAGATGTGATTAAATGCAAGACCATCGTATTTATAAAAGTTCCAAAAAGTTAATGCAATATGGATGTTCAATTATGGGCAGAATGGGTTTTTTGAGTTTGGGGAACAAAAAACCAAGAACAGAGACCTTTGAAAGGAAGAAAATTTGAGAGGATTGTGGAGACTGAGACAAATGAGATGAAGAAGCTGAAGGAGATATCAAAAGAAGCGTTCCAGGACTGTTTCCAAAAGTTGGGATAAGTGTTTGCGTCGGGGAGTTGAATACTTTAAAGGGGACCTAGAAATTTAACTTCTAAGTAAATAACATTTTATTTTATGATGTCAGTCTACATATTAAAACTGGCCACATTTAAAATTTGTACGTTTGAGATCTCAGCCTTAACATCAGTAATAAGTTCAAAAATGAATCACGTATAATACTCACATTATCGCAAATGGTGTTTGGTTTGGTTGTGATTTTGATTTCCATGTCATTATGCGCGCCGTACGTCTGCCGCTTGCTGCACTGTCCGCTGCTCAGCTGTTTGGGGGTGTTGGAGTTGGCAGAGACATTCCGCTGAAACTTTCTATAAGTCAGCGGCTTGTTTGGTGCGAAGATGTGGTCCGTCTTCAACCAGCCTTTGCTTGGACTTGCCTGTCTGAAAACGATAATTCAAAACATAATTGCGGGACATATTGGAAACAGTGTGGATAAGGTAAAAGTTACAACTTAAAAAACTAAGAAAAGTAATATATAAATATAATATAATAATAAAACCCTTATCCGCACCCCAATGGTGCATAGGGCACTGCGTCATATAAACGCAGTGTTATCTTGATCGTTTACACATGAAGGAAAGGTGATCAGCCCTCCGCTTCAAGTACCAGTCCAGGGTAATATTGAATAAATATTACAGTGAAAAAAATGTTAATATTAAAAAAATGTTAATAATTGTGTATAAATGGTTAATATAAAAAAGTTATTAATAATATATAAGTGGTTTAGGTAACATATTGCAATACAGGACCCTACAAGATAGACCTTGGGAGAACAAAAGAGGTGTCTGAAGATCCCAAAAGAAATGGTCCGATGACAAAGTCGCTAATATGCGAAAAAAACACCGTTTCAGAATATGTTAAGACTTAAAAATCACAAGTAAAAAAAAACTTACATCCTTGTAGTACTTTTACTTTTATGAGGTCCCGGATTCCAGTGCTTATTCTGGTTTATCATTCTAGTCAGAGGTTTGCTCCTGTACATTGAATATCTGTCACCTAGAAACAGGAAATATGTATATAACAACAATTTACATATTATTTATTGACATCTCATCAAAGATGAAGAAGAATATGGAAGTCTGGGCATTTACGGGGCTGATGACCTTCATAGGCTGGTTTAAGTGATTCCTTTACACACGTGTAACATTCACCAATTTTACCCATTATTGACAACCACACTACTCAAATTCTTGGAAGTTCTATATATATATGAACCAATTTAGAAACCTTGTTCTTGAATCACTAGAACTTCACTAGAGACATCTATTGGTGAGATGAAAAGAAGCTTTTTATTGAGCAGAAACTCTTATATTAGTATGTGAGGTCCGAATCCTGGATTATAATCACACGCATGAGAAACGCCAGATAATATCAATTTCATTTTTATTATTTAAGCTTATAATTGGACCAGTTAATTTATTTACAACGTTTTGTTCACAAATACTTGTTCACAAATCTGGATTATTTACAATTATAGGAGTTATTATTCATATTATTTTTGTCAAAAAATAATATGGAAAATAACTCCTGTAATTGGAGATAATCCAGATTTGTGAACAAGTATTTAGACACACTCAAAATGTTGTAAACAATTTACATAGTAATTAATGCCTAATGATGTCGCTAGCAATAAATTATCCAAAATATTATTAATTTTATGATTGCGTTCACACTAACCCGACATGGTGCTCTCAATTTTTTTCTTTACCGGGTTCTGATTTGTCAACCTGATGTTTTGTTCATGCAAGCGACCGGAATGGATTCTGCTATCAGCCGATTTCGCCTGGAAGTCAAAATTATAATTATAAATAAAATAAACAGTGATATATATCGCTCACTCCTTTCGACAACGTCATAAATAAAAAAACTTTATTTTTCAGGATATCGTTTTTAAAGTTTAAAAATAAATTACAATGTTTTAAAAATAAACATCAAGCCACTTATTGAACTTTTCACTGTGCAACAGATCTTTTTAGGTAAAACCTGAAGGTTTTTTCTCCATTTGAAAAATATTTAGTATTTTTAAAAAAATAATTAAACAATACCTTTTCTTCAAAATGCAAAAACAACACTTTCTGCCCTGTAGCGGGTAAATATTAAGTTAAAAATATGGCTCTTTTGCTGGTATATAGTAAATTATCTGGGCATTACGAAAACATGCACCACTGAAAATCGAAGATTTCAGATTTATGACGTTCTTGAAAGGAGTGAGCGATATATATGTATTTTGCAAAGTTTTCAACAGATAACAGTTGCAACTGATATGTATATGAAAGCAACGAAGACATGTATTTGATTAAAGAAAAGCCTCTGTTGAGACATCTAATATAATGTAACATGACAACACTGATGTCAGGGAGTGGGGAACGATGTCAGCCAATGGATACCCGCCATGTTGCTTGGAGCATGTATACTGGAAAACAACCGTTGGCAACCCGCACTTCCTCCCCGTATCGAGACCAGTGTAGATCATACATAAAATCGTATTGCGCTTGTGTTGTGAAATAAATCTTCTGTTACAAACCTTAAGTATTTTTACTAACAAACACGACGGCTGTTACAATATTCTTATGTATGTCTTTACCTTTCGTAGGGAAACAGCAGGACTCATGACTTGATAGTCCACAACAGACGCTGAATGAGTTGAATTATTTTCATCTGCAATCTCGTTCAAGGATTCAATCAGTTTCTGACAAATATGCTCTAACTCCTAAAATACAACAATAAAAATGAGATATCATGGATAGGTAGGTAGGTAGATATCATTAAGTTTAATAGCGGGTATTTTATTTATCTAAATAAAAGCTTTAAATAACAGGAATGAATCAAACAGAGGTTTTAGAGTTAACATTTTTTGCTAGTATACCCATGATGCATCTCTTCATACCTGGTCCTCATATATCTCAACATACCTGCCAATTACTCCGACTTCTGACCTGACCGCTTTTAAGTATCTGATCTACTTTATCATGCTAAGTTTTCCTCCTTCTTCCTCTGCTTCTATTTCCAACTACATTCATCTAATTTTTTTCCATTCTTCCCTTAGTGATTTGTTCCACCATCTCAACATACCTTTCTTAATTTTATCATAAATGCTTATCTCATTATTCTTTACTCTTTCCTTATTTCACCATTCGAACATCTATATAACACATCATTTTGCCTCACAAATATCTGAAAGATCGCATTTCGGCTGTATTCAGTCTAGTTTCATCCTTCTTATATGTACAAACATATACTTATACTATTTATGATGTAGTAGATGAATAAAAAGTCTTAATCAATAAACTTACTGTAAAGGTCAAATCTGTAGGGTCATGATGAGGAACGCAGACTCTGTTAACCTCCAACGTTAGCTGCAACAAAGTATGAAGCTTTTCCTGTGTCCCTCCAAATCCCCACACTATCCTCATGTGACGTTGAAACATCTACAAGAAGTATATAAGTGTTTAAAACATACACACCAGAAACTGGCGTGAAAGAGGCTGGAGGTTCATGGTAGAATGTTTATACTCCACATAGGGAGCTCACATGGATCAAGAAGGATACATTTTTAATGGACCGTAGAGTAGAAAGAGTAAGAGTTTAAGTTGAACACATAAGCTCTAAAGCTTAGCAAAAAACAAATAAGGATCCTAACCAGGACCTTGACAGGACACTGCAGACTGAGGAAACACATGACAAAAATTTCACTTCATGACTCCCCAGTATGCAGATATGGATGGAGGATGACGAAACGCCAATCCACATTCTCTACAATTGTGACTCGCTCGCAAACGAAGTCACATCCTCGGAGGACCTCTACTGGACTCCGATAAGGTGAAGCTCCTACCACCAAGACAGGTCGTGAGTTACATGACTCATGTAGGTCTTGGCAGTGAGCTGTAATACAGAGGGAGGTCACAATAGACCTAATATGATCACAGTGACATAAGGGATGCAAGATCCCTGGACCCCAAAAAAAAAAGAGTTTAAATTTAAAATGTAAAAGATAACATTATTCAGTGGGCCATGGAGTAGTAAGAGTGAGAGCAGTGGTCCTGAACCTTTTTGAAGTCAGGGAACACTTTTGACCATAAGGAAAATTTGCAGTACCGTAGAACGGGGCTACTTGAACTTTGATGTGTTACTTGAGCCCAGTACAAAAAAAAATAGATATGTATTTGGTCTACAATAATGAATGTATTGACATGATTCATTGTTTCCCTGACAGGTGACACTTATTGTCACGATAAGTTCATTATTGTAAACCAAATACAGATTTAAATCGTTGTTTTGTACTGGGCTCAAGTAACACATCAAAGTTCAAGTAGCCCCGTTCTACGGTACACCAAAACTATAGATCCAAAAACAAACAAAGATAACTTTTATTGAAAGTAAAACTGATTATTTTATTACAGACAAGTTAAAAATTATATTAATTAAAAAAAAAAAACATAAAAATAAAAAAAAATACAATGGAAATTTTCGCGGTTAAATTTTATCAACGATATTAGGTCTAATATTTGATATGGTTACTCCCATTTCTTCGCACAAATTGCTAAACCAAGGTTCACAAATCAAGGGGCACAAATCTTTTCAATTAACTTACCATTGACGGAGCACCATCTGTACAACTTCCTACACAAAACTCTTATGATATTTTCAATTGTTCTAAGTATGATGACATAGAATCAGAGATATTTAGAACATTTTGGGTGTGTCCAAATACTTGTTCACAAAATCTGGATTATCTCCAATTACAGGAGTTATTTTCATATTATTTTTTGAACTCACATACTAATAAAAGAGTTTCTATTTTTAAAAAAAGCTTCTTTTCATCTCACCAATAGATGTCTCTAGTGAAGTTTTAGTGATTCAAGAACAATGTTTCAAAATTGGTTCATATATATAGAACTTCCAAGAATTTGAGTAGTGGTTGTCAATAATGGGAAGAATTGGTGAATGTTACACATGTGTAAAGTGATCACTTAAACCAGCCTATGATGGTCGTCAGCCCCGTAAATGCCCAGACTTCCATATTCTTTTTCATCTTTGATGAGATGTCGAAAAATAATACATTATATGAGTATTTGCAACTCAAATTGTACAGTACATAAGCCAGCATTAAATTTTGATTTCATAATTTTGCAGAGCACTTGCAACAAGCTCCGCGGAGCACCGGTTAAGAACCACTGATTTAGAATATAGGTTGAAAATATAAAAAAATTACATTTGTAATGGGTTGTACATTAGACAAAATTAGAGTTAAGGTTAAAAATACAAAAGATTACAGACTTACAGAATATGCTTGAAAGAGTAGCTGATGTAAGTTCACAATATTTTTGGACTGTGTAGCATTTTGTTTCCATTGACTATATGGGAGACAGTAGTTAAGAGTTTTTGTAACATCATTCAACTGCAAAAAAGGAATTAAAATATTATAAATCAGCGAAAATTCCAACTGTAATGCTTAGATCATTCACAAAGGGCGATTGTCCACTAGTTTTGGAGGCTACAGATGGCTCCATCTACAGGTAAAGGACTAAATTATAGCGGAAGGGAATTGAACCCTTGATAACAGTATCTATGTTTGAATCTTTACCATGACCAAATGACATGCCTCCTGCACAGATAAGCCAAATACCCTGAGAGCAGACACTCTACTACCTGCATTTAAATTTCAAAGTTTATTTCGGAGTACTCACTTGTCTACCGACTTGATAGAGATGGTTTCTTGAAAACCTGGCGCAGAATTCGGTGGCTTTGTGTTGGATTTGTGCCAGCTCAACGGAATCTTCAGGAACCCGGAAAATATTCAAGTTAGATCTGAAATACAAAAATGGAAAAGTAAAATAGAAACATGGCAAATAGGTAACATGAAGTCATTACTGTGCATGCACCAGTGGTCTTCCAGGGTTTGAATACAGAATGGGGCCATCGAACATGCTTTAGTGGTCTTCCACGGTTTGCATACAGAATGGGACCAATCAACGAACATGCATCAGCGGTCTTTCAAGGTTTGAATACAGAATGGGGTCATTGACTATGCATAAGTGGTCATCCAGAGTTTGAATACAGAATGGGGCCATTGAACACGCGTCAGTAGTATTCCAGGGCTTGAAATCCCCGGTAGGTGGTAGAAAGAATTTAAGGAGTCAATATTTTCTAGTGTCATTCACAGTCTCAGTCTCGGTCATTCTCAGCGGGTATGTATGAGGAGATCCATGAACGTGGAAGAGGCGAAGAATGTTTGCAAAGACAGAGTGGTGTGGCGTTCTATTCTCTCTGCCTACCCCTGCGGAGAAGCGGCATGATGGTTAGTTAGTTTGTTAGTTTTTTCTCAGTACTTGTTCCAAGAGTAATAAACATATGCTAGCAATTCTTCCATTCTTCTTTTTTATGTGCTGTATCAGGTCTCCCTGACATCAATTTTTACTTGAGAGTAATTGTCCATATCTTGGGCAGCTCTAAACGGCGCCTCAACTATCCTGATCCCCATCTAATCAAGTATATCTCGTATATTCCGGAGCCAAACTCTAATATTTATTTGATATTACCTTGGCATAGTATCTAGGACTGCTCGTAGAATTCATTCATTCATTCATTTAATAATACATAATTAGATAAAAGTGTGATTAAATTTTTAAAGTATTATACTCACGCTATAATTTGCAGCATTTGCTTTAATTTCTGCCTTATTGACTTTAATTTTTCAGTTAGATCAATATTCCCTTCCCCGGAAGTTTCTCCTCTGTGCGACGAGACGAGTGTGATATTGGAATATCCCAAAGCCTTTTTTTTATTAGTTCTCATTAAGTACTCGCTCATGTTGGTCGCATATTCATCTTCATTTTTGGTTTGAGATACATATATTGGATCTTTATTCTCCTCGTCTGTTTTATACTAGAAAAATAATTAAAACTAATTACTTTGTTATTTATTTTATTTATCCGCGGTCGGCCCACAGAATGTGATACTTTTGATAATTGCAAATGTGTTTTTGGCACACAGTTTGTGATACTTTAAATAATGCCTAATGTGTGTTTGGCTCAGAGTTCATGACACTTTGAATAATGACTAACGCGTATTTGGCACACAGTTTGTGCCACTTTTAATGATTGCCAGGGTGTGTTTGGTACAAAGTTTATGACACTTTTAATAATGCCTAATGAACAGTTTGAGAAACTTTTGGTAATGCCCAACGCATTTTGTGACACGTTTAATAATTACTAATGTCTATTTGGCACAGTTTGTGATACTTTTAATAATGCCCAACACACAGTGCGTGAAGCTTTTGAAGATGCCCAACACCAGTTTGGCACACAGTTTGTGACACTTTAAATTGCTAGTGTTTCGACATACAGCTTACAATAGTACAATACCCAGAATTCAAACCTCGATTCCTCCGGACCAAGCGTTGACATCATCGTGATTTTGTCTTGAAACATAGATAATTTTAGATACTATTGGCATTGCAAGTTATCGTGTAGGAAAATATATTCTTACCTTTTCCTCGAAATATTTTGAGTGTATTCAAATTGTTATTCACGAATCTGGATATCTCCACTTAGGAGTTATTTATATAAGGAACTCAACATAGTCTTAAAGCATTTTCGTTTTATTTTAGCATTTACAAGCCATCACCTTCATCTATGTTGAGATGTCAAAAATATAACCTTTTGTTTAGATGCATTATAAAATTGGGTGATGTAATCTTGGCAATTGGCTTAATTTGAAAAAGATATACCTTTTCCTCACTGCAAAACTCTAACTCGGCTAACGATCACGACAACAGCTATTTAAAAAGTAATAAACAAGTACATATCATTGTTTTGCGAATGGGACAAAGCTAAGCAACCGCAGGAGAAATAATAAAATTTAATAATGTATAACTACCACCTTTGAAGTTCCACCATCGCTGTCAGCTTTAACAAAATGATCTTCAAAATTATTCTTCTTCAAATCCGTTACATTACATTCCAAATCACGTGTGTCCGACGAATGGTTCTCTGGAATAGTTTGAGAAAAAAATTAAAAACAAGTTTAATATTCTTACTCATTTGTATAAGTAACTGGATTTTTTAAAAATCATTTGTATGCTTTATGATATTGTTTGATAGGATGCCTAGATATTTATGGATTCTTCTCTTCCGTCTTACTCTTCATTACTGAGGATTGTGACTTTTGCCGAAGCAATGACTCTTCTTCAGTTATCCCTTGACTGCACTGCACGTAGCTCTCCAACCCCCGAGGTGCCTGTTGCTGCCTTAACTTAATCAGTCCATCGTTCATTCTTCTCCCTCTTTTTCCGTCCAGGATACCAATCACATCCAGGATTCAGTCATTCCAGACTATCCTCAATGCCACGCGCAACGTGTCCAAAAAACTGAAGAATTCGTTGTGTACAGATACTGGTCAGGGTCAAGCCATTTCAGTATAACTCCTGACGAATGGACTCGTTGGTGTGTCTAGCTGTCCATGGGATTTAGAGCATGCGCCTCCAACACCACATTTTAAATGCATTTGTTTATAAATTGGAATATTCCAAACTAAGTTTGAAAAGGGTTTAGTATAAACTGTGTCTACTTACTGTCTTCTTACATGATCTACTCAGCGGGTCATGTAAGTTAATACTAACTAGTGTATACAAACCACCACCATGTTCTAATGGCCAGGGTGACAGCGGCAGGAAGGTTAGTAATCCTACTAGGGGACCTCAGCCCCATTAGGAAACTACCATTTATACCCACCCCCAAACCCCAAGTCTTAAGGGGGAATACCAAATAACTTGAAACAACGAAATTTAGGGTCTGATGTAGTTAAACATTACCTTTAGGAACCATGGAAAGGAGGTTTTCAATCTGACTTGCACAATAATGAGTCCATATGCTTTCATCTCTCTTTTTTGCTCTTTGCCTTCTCACTTTACCCACTGCTTGAGAGAGGTCATCTTCTTCTATGAACTGAAAATCAAAACGGCTTCATTATTTACAACATTTTGAGTGTGTCCAAATACGGCGTCATTATTCATTTCATCATGCTTCTACAGTATTTGTGAATGATATTATAAGGTAGGAGTTATCCAAACAATGCCTTCTCAAAGGATGGTATTGTGGCAGTAGAAAAGAGAAAAATTTACACTTTCGTAATGTGGTGCTGGAGGCACAAGCTCCGAATATCAGGGACAGTTACACGCACCAACAAGTCCATTTGTCAGAAGCTATACTTAAATAGCTTGACTCTGGCCAGTGTCTGTATACGACGGATTCTTCAGTTCTTTGGACACATTGCGCGTAGCAATGAGGATAGCCTGGAATGACTAATCGTGATCGGTAGCCTGGAGGGGAAGAGGGGGAGAGGAAAATCCCCACAAGATGCAGCGCAGTCAAGGGATAAATGGAGAAGAGTCATTGCTTCCACAAGGGTCACAAACCTCAGTAATGAGGACTCAGACAGAGAAGAATAATTGTGGCAGAGTGATCCTCTAGGTATAAGATTACGAGAGAAACCTAGAAAATAATATCCGAAATATCGATAATGTCCAAAAAGATGCAGTCAAAATAGGTTTTCCTTACAGGAAGGTTGTTTGCGGGGACAGATAGCAATGGAAGACATTACTGTTTTTACCCTCAATGGTACCGGCCCGCACCAAGAAGAAAAAGGTAGTTATCCAGAAATTATTATTATTGGGTACCTACCGATTTTTTAAGGGTAGGTACTCAAATATAAAACTGTGTAGTTAGGTAGGTACTACATTTAATTTTTACAGGTTATGTTATTCCAGATATTTATATAAAATGTTAAGCCAATCGAACAATGCAAACAAAAAGAATATTGGCTATATTTAACTAGCAAATAATAAATAAACATTAATTTTTTTAATGTACTTACTTGATTTTTGGCAGACTTCGGATGAAGTTGACAGTTGCTGCTTCTTTGTTTATACGACATCATTTAAATTCTATCACGCATTTAGAAAATACAAAGTAAGTAAATTATTCTTGAAACCATTTTGTATATAACTTAACCACAGGTATACACATAACTGTTTAAAATTAACAAAAAACTACAATACAAGACACGAATTGCGCAAAGGTGAGCTAGTTGTTTGGTATGAAGTAAGCGCGCGTCGAGCGTTTCCATGGTTACTTGATTGTCAGGATATATAAAATGCATTAGTCTAATCATGCAGGAGAGACATCTACCGAGCTAGTTTTGATGACGTACACTTTGACGACGTCGAATTGGAAACTCTACGACCTATTATCAATTCGACGTCATGCGCAGAATGGAAAGAGTTTCATAGTTAACTAATGAGCAGACTACACAATGTTTAGATCGTGATTGTTTGATAGTACGCGATCAGCTGTTCGTTGTCAAGGTGTTTGATGGACATTTCGAGTGGGGGAGTAACAACAGTTATCCGGGTTTTTTTTTCGTTCTAAATTAATAGTAAATAATTTTATTTCCAAGTGACCGTAGTCTAGTAGTTACTTAAATGTTTCGGACCACTAAATTAACGAGAAGGGAGTGAAAAGCTGCGCGTGAAAATGTAATTGAAAAATCTCCGAAATTTCATCATTTGAATTCGATTATTTGGAATTTGGAATGTAACCTCAAAATTTTCACAGTTTTTGAATTAAAATGAATAGTTTCAACGATTAGTTTATGGTTTTCTGAGTTGTTATTTGAAGTTTTTGTTAAATAATGGACGCACCAACGTTACCTCCTCTCACCCGGCAATATCCTCAATGGAGCAGAACTGCAATGCTTAATTTATCGAATCCAAAGGAGTTTACGAGAATAAGGGTAAGATAATTAGCTTTCTATGACGACCGCCTTTGTAGAAATGTTTGTTCACAGATCTTTAGAAAAATTTAGAGTATATTTATTATTTTATGCATGAATTCCACTTTTTGCGTTTTGTTTTGAAATTTTCCTGCTTCTTACTTCTTTTTCTTCAATAAATAAGTTTTTTTTTAAGAAACTCGATGATAACTTATATTCTTATCGATTTTTGACGGCAATTGTATAATTTTATGTGAACACGGGGTGGTATTATTATATACGGTGGCTTTTACTAGTGAAAAATAGATATCAGAAGAAAGAAACTCGCATTTTTATAAGGTTTTTATTTGTAAACATCCTAAATTAGAAATATTTTGTATAAACCATTGCATTGGGAATATATTATATTATTTTGTATACAATAAGTTCATAATACGTACCTCGAAATGTTTTAATGTAAGAAAAAGTATATTCTTATACATAATTTACATATACCAAATTAATGCTACTTAGCTACCGTGCTGGAGGTCCCGGGTTCGATTCCCAGGGGGGGTGAAAATAAATATTAGTGATTTTACACAATAATATTTATTTAATATGAATCCCTGAATCGCAGGAGTGATCACCTTGCCTTCATGTAAATAACGATCAAGATAACAGTGTGCCAATACGATGCAGTTCCCTAGGCACCGTTGGATGCGGATAATGTTTAGAAGAAGAATAAATTACAAAAAAGATTTTAAAAAAAACATACTAGTAAATTATTATTAATAATAGAAAAATGATGTGTACTCATAATTACGTTTTTAATGTATATTTTTAATATTTTTTAAATATTTTTGAAATAACAACAAAATATACATTTTAACTCAAAAATCAACTGTGATCAGAAACGATGTTCGGTTTCGGACCCTGAAACTTATTTTTTCATGTAATTTTTCAAATTTCGTTTTGAAATTCCCTCCACAGGCGGTAGAAATATATATTTCGTCGATCTATGTACACAACGGAGTCATAGTTCCAACCCTTATGTATGGATGTCAAGTACGGAATTTGCCAAAGGATGAAAGTAGATTGAATGCAGCCTTGCATTCTTTCCTTATATCGCCATTCGAATATCTAGCACACATCGTTTTGCCGCTCAATTAATCTGAGTGATCGCATTTCGACTGCATTCGGTCTACTGCATATTGAAAGTAAATTCGAAAAACCGAATACGCTTCAAAGCTGGTCGGGTCTGACCGCGCGCCGTAAAATTATTCGGAAAGCAATCTGCGTAGGTGGGTTTATGATCGTTGATCGTTTTCAAGTCATAAATAATTATCAAGTTGTTATCTCTCTCCATATTTGGGAGAGTTTGCGGACAAATAATAACCTTGGTGACCAAAGTAAGTACCATAATTTGACGTACACTCTACACTGGTGTTGAAATACCAAATTTTATGATGAAATCACTGTTATTCGGATAAAATTATCACATTTTTTTTTTATAATTATCAATAAAGTCCGCCTCCGTAGTGTAATGGTCAGCACGCTCGGCTACCGTTCTGGAGGTCGAACCCGGGTTCGATTCCCAGGGGGGGTCAAATAAATATAAGTGATTTTTTCACTGTAATATTTATTCAATATTAACCTGGACTGGTACCTGAAGCGGAGGGCTGATCACCTTTCCTTCATGTGTAAACGATCAAGACAACACTGCGTTTATATGAAGCAGTGCCCTATGCACCATTGGGGTGCGTATAAGGGTTTTATTATTATTATTACAAATAAATTATTTTTTGAAAAACAAGGAGAATCGGTTTTATGTAAGTTTTCTATACACTTGGGTCTCTTTTTATGCGAAACATACGTTCCACGGGGAGTCGCATAGAAAAAATTCGCATAAAATAAAAGACTTGAACTACATACAAAACTGAGGGATAGGTTCCATTATTTTTAAAAACCGCATAACTTCAAATCAATATGATAGAATGTAGCAAAAATCGCATAAAAAAAGTTTATGAAAAAATCATAAAAATAAAGACAGAAGAGCTTCTTCCTTAATTAAATATCCACATATCGTAGTCGTACAGGAGAAAGTGACCAACTAACAAAACGTAAAGTGTTCAGGAGGGCCATTTAAGTCACTCTTGCTTGGCAAGAAAATAAACATCAATGCAGTTAGTCGTTTTTAACAAATCAATATATTATACTCCCAAGTTTAAAATCGCTTTGGAATTTTTTTAGGGCAATAGTAAGCAATAGGGTAGTAAGATACCAAATAGTCAATAATCACGTTTCTGTAAAAAAAAAATGCACTTGGTCACTTTCTCCTGTATGACTACGATATGGAAAATCGTTTTTTAAGATACATCTGCAATCCAAATTACAAGCGCTTTTTCTGTTTTTTCCAATAAAGTATCTCTTGAATACGATGTAAGATTTAAGCTTAACTTTGTGCCAGTGACACAATCACACTTTAACGGTTGTAACCTGCACTAGTCTAAATTTTAGATTTTTTTATGCGAATTCGCATTAAAAAGACTTGAGCTACATACAAAAGGGATAGGTTCCATTGCATTTGAAAATCGCATTACTTCAAAATCGCATAAAAAAGATCCGTTTAAAACAGACCCAGGTGTATATTTTTTTTTAATGCACATCGGATTAATTAACTAACCAGGGGTAGGCAGAGATAATATAATGCCACACCACTTTGGTATTTGCAAGCATTCTTCGCCTCTTCCATATTCATGCATCTCCTCGTACATAACCGGATTAGGGTGAGGATTGGAAACTCATTTTTTACAGGGACTTTTCGTTGTAAGTTAAAATATTAATGGTATCTCTCTAAACGGGGAACATGGTAACCAATAAGAAAAACGTTTGTAGTCACTTTAAGGCTGAGATCTCGAACGTTCAAGTATTTTTTTTTAGAATACATATTTTGGACATTTTTTACGTTTGTTAAATATTTTTTTAACTCCTTACCCTTCAACAACTCATTTCTTTCTAAACCATATAGATTTTTTTATTTTTTTATTTTTATTACCATATGGATTTGGAATAAAAACTTATTATTTCAATACAAAACGGCGTTGTATTAAAAATTTCAATTAAAATATTAACTGAGTTTAAAAAAAAAAATTGCGGACTAATGATTATCCCGCCTTAATGAAACTTCTGTGTATGGGGGCATTGCAACCTATAATAAACCGTTTATAGTCAATTTATTGAAACAGTTAATATTTTTAAATAACCGTCAAGTCCAACTATACTTCCCAGATCTAAACTCGGCTGTAAAATCAGATCCAGAATAATCAGAATCGAGAATAATCCAGTCAATTTTCTATTAACGCCAAGATGGTGGACGTTTCCATCCATTCGAGGGAGCGCGATTTGAAAAGGATGTTCTCGAAACTGCTGGACGCGAGCATAATTATAAAGGTAACTTTACACGCCATTATGCAATTACTAAGTAGACATGCAGGTCGATGGATATTATTGATCTGCGGATGTGTGTGTGGCCCTAATTCGGCATTAAGTGGAACGGGCGGCCTCTTTCCAGCTGCCTATGGTTATCCACAAAGCCTAATGTATTTTTTCATTAATAGGTATACAGTACAGTACATTTTAGGCAACATATATTTTCCCTTACAATCAAATCGTCATTCGATTTTGGTGGTAATCGATAGATTCTCGGAATAGAGTATTTTCAACATAGTAATATGATGAAGATTTTGAAATTCACAACATTTTGAGTGTGTCCAAATACTTGTTCACAAATCTGGATTATCTCCAATTATAGGAGTTATTTTTCATATTATATTTTGACATCTCATCAAAGATGAAGAAGAATATGGAAGTCTGGGCATTTTCGGGGCTGACGACCGTCATAGGCTGGTTTAAGTGATCACTTTGGACACGTGCAACATTCACCAATTCACCCATTACTGACAACCACACTAGAACTTACAAAAAATTGAGTAGTGTGGTTGTCAATAATGGGTAGAATTGGTGAATGTTACACGTGGGTAAAGTGTTCACTTAAACCAGCCTATGACGGTCGTCAGCCCCGTAAATACCCAAACTTCCACATTCCTCTTCATCTTTGATGAGATGTCAAAATAGAATATTTTGAAATTGTTCAAATATAAACTTACTTATTTTTTGACATATCATCAAAGATGAAGAAGAATATGGAAGTCTGGGCATTTACGGGGCTGACGACCGTCATAGGCTGGCTTAAGTGATCACTTTACACACGTGTAAGTTCTATATATATGAACCAATTTAGAAACCTTGTTCTTGAATCACTAATCAAAATGTTGTAAATAAACTTACTTACTAAGGTAACCATCACGCCGCTTCCCCGCAGGGGTGGGCAGAGAGAATAGAACGCGACATCGATCTGTCTATGCGCACAATCTTCGCCTCTTGCACATTCATACATCCACGCCGATTATTCCGACTCCTGACCTGACCACTTACAAGTTGACTTTGAAATACTTGATCATAGAGAAGAGAAAGAAGAAGATTTTGGAGAGACCATGTCAACAGAATGAATGAGTCAAGGATCCCATACATTGCGGCTAACGAGATAACACCGTATCACCTCCTTCCCGGAAGACCACCAAAGATATGAAAAGATAGCTGGGCGTCAACATCACAAGAGTCACTTTCTTGAAAAAAACAGATCTTCAGATCTATTACAAAAAAGAGGAAGAAGATCTGCGGGTTTTTCTATGCAAAGCAACAACTCGGCTGTCCAAACTCAAAATACAGTAAGGGACATTTTTTTGTAGTACGTTTTTTTTCATTTTTCTACTAAGTAGAATCTACTTAGACCAAAAATACAAAAAGGAAAAAAAATGTACTACAAAAAAATGTCCCTTACTGTGTTTTGAGTTTGGACAGCCGAACTCCTAATGATCACATTAGTTCTTTCCATAGCCCGCCATCCAAAGTCAGGCTTTTTAGTTTCTTTTTTTATACGATACGACGACTACCTTTTGAACCCCTAAGGGGAGTTCTCGGGTACATGCATAATGAACCCGATAATTAGCGTGTGATATGAAAAATATGCATTATTTATCAATTGATTACCGAAAACTGGGTGATTTTAATTTAGAATTAACCTGCACCGCATAGTTCCTTCTTGGTCGTTCTCTTCCCCTCTATCCTTGTATTCTCCTTTTAACGCTAGTGATAAAATCATTGTGTCACAGGATATGTAGAGGTCATCACCAAAAATGTAACATTCCCAATATTGCACAAAAAATCCTTGAAATACAAATCTGTTTTGCTTACTATATTCTATCGAAATATTAATTAAAGTTACGACAAAACGTGACCAATCCTGTGTTAAACCAATACGAAATCATTGAATCCTACCAAAATGTAACAATTTTACAAGCTAGAATTCCTGATTACTTAAAATTATTTGTGATGTAAATGGCACGTTTTGGTGAGGACCTATAGTAAGAACTTACCGCTAACTCCTTTCAAGTCATAAATCAAAAATCGTCAGTGTTCAGTTGTGCATGTTTTCGGAATGCCCAGAAAATGTACTATATCCATATTTTTAACATAATATTTGCCCGCTACAGGGCAGAAAGTGTTGTTTTTCCATTTTGAAGAAAAGGTTTTGTTTATTATTTTTTTTTAATATAATAAATATTTTTCAAAAGGAGAAAAAAAACCTTCAGGTATTACCTAAAAAGATCTGTTGCGCGGTAAATAGTTCAATAAGTGGCTTGATATTTATTTTTAATACATTGTATTATATTTTAAACTTAAAAAACGTTCTCCTGAAAAATGAAGTTTTTTTTTATTTATGACGTTCTTGAAAGGAGTAAGCGATATATTCTCCATTTTTATACAATATATTTTTATTATAAAAATACCCCACAAAACCCCTTTTCTAAGGTGCTCGTTTGCAGGTAGGATTTCTAGTAGTAAGGATGGGGATGGTTTAATTGTGATATATTTTTCTTGGGATCCACAACTCTAGGACGATTTAGTATCCGGAAAATGTGTATAGTTTGTGCTTTTATAGTATCGATCAAATATGTGTAAGGGGTGTAGGTTAAGGCGCTCGCATTACTTCCGCGTCGGCTGTCACAAAGCCGGTAGGTACCTACCCAGGGAAAGTCACTGAACGCGCGTGCGCTAAAAGTAGACAGGGCTCGTCATCGAAAAGAAGAAAATTCATTTAAAAAAAATGAATAACCTGCAAAGCCTCTGTTAGAGGTTTGTCTGCAGGTAGGATAGTAAGGATAGGGGCGGTAAATGTGAAAAATACATCACAAACAAACACCCAGACCGAAACTAGTTGTCATAAATAAACTTTAAAAAAAAACAAGTGTTTTCTTTAATAATTTCAACATGTCTTACCACAAAGTAAATTTTTTATTTTATTTGGATTAATGCCGAAAAAAAAAAATAAAACACCCAGACCAATTGAAAATCTTTCAGTTTCGCAGTCGAGCGTCTACCCAACGTTAATTATACGATTTTGTATACTATGCTGTGTAAACTGTAATAATTCCATCTACTGATTTGGCAGTAACTTTGTGATAATATGTATCCATTTTTAATTTAATTTTCACATGGTAAATACTACATTTTGACCTTGAAATCTACTGTGACACGTGTTTCGATGCATTTCGCAATGATGCCGAATACATCGAAATGCGTGTCACAATAGATTTTAAGAAATATATGTATTTAAAAAGTAAAACTTAAAATATTTTTTTTAGATGGGTGTTGGATTTATTATTTACCTTGCTTATTTTGTACTAGGTTTATAGATCGTCATGTGGATTTTTGGTTCTTCTAGTTAAAAAAAATTATTATTTTAATCTATATTGGGAAAAGGTGGATATGGGTGAATAAGGAAGTGACAGCCGAATAAATTAATGAAAAAATAAATAAAAAAATATTGAAAAAAAAAATCTGTCATCGTACATCGTTTCGCCGTGCATTCGTAATTGATTATTTTTATAGCGGCCAACCATCGGAGACCCGAAGGGATTCTGGTCATGCCAATGTTAGCCCTGCGGGCCAGCGTATACCTAAACGGCTGCTTAGTTTTGCTGGAATTTTTGGTGTGTTGTGCTTGTATAGGTTTTCCCGAGGCTCGAATCACCCTCGGTCCGCTGGTTGACCACGCCTCCCCGTTCGCAGGGTTCGTTTTCCTCAGTCACAACTACAGATCAATAATCGCGTCGCCGGCTATATCCGACTCGGTACCTACCGCGTGCGCCTAGTCCTCGCAAATACGCAATCAATTAACATCCAATTAATCGGAGACTCGCGATTCGATACACCCCTGGCGAGATGAAGCCAGGATGAAGGCCCTCCCGTACGGCATAATAAATCGAAGCCCGAAAACAAACGGTTGTAACTATGTTCCCTCGAACAGTGACATCAGTGTCGCGACTGGACCATCTGGATCATACACGAAACGTATTTCAGTGAAGTGAGTGCCAGAAAATTAAAAGTTTAAAGCCGGGAATAGTATCCGTGTTTTAATTCGTGTTTTTCCTTTCTAAAATCAGCTTTTACTTGGTAAATACCAAAAATATTTCTTTAAATCTGTTGTGACACGTGTTACGATGCATTCCGCAAACAATATTCATTTACTTTAAACCTCCTTCTTCTTCATGGCTCTATCGTAACTTGTCGTCTCTATAGACTGTTGGAGTCAGCTCTCTTCATCCTTAAGTTGTAGGGCCTACAATATTGCATGAATTCGTTTCATCTGCTTCACTTTGCTAGCACATGGAATCCCACATTTACTTTAAACCACTGCCATAATAATAATAATAATGATTCTTTGGTATTAGTATAGTTATTTAGTAATAGAAGCAAAAGACCGATGAATCATGATCAAGTATTTCATTTTTTTTAAGTAGTCCGGTCTGAAGTCTGAATGATCAGCGGGTATGTATAAGGAGATGCAAGAATAAAGAAGAAGCGAAGATAGTTTGCAAAGACAGATCGTTTTCAAATAGCATTTCACTTGATTTTTCAGGACATCGTTTTAAACGTTTAAAAATATAATAAAATGTATTAAAAATAAATATCAAGCCACTTATTGAACTTTTTACTGTGCCACAGATCTTTTTAGGGAAAACCTGAAGGTTTTTTCTCCATTTGAAAAATATTTAGGATATTTCAAAAAATAATTAAACAATACCCTTTCTTCAAAATGCAAAAACAACACTTTCTGCCCTGTAGCGGGTAAATATTAAGTTTAAAATATGCCACTTTTGCTGGGATTTAGTACATTTTCTGGGCATTCCTAAAACATGCACAGCTGAAAATTGTCGATTTTTGGTTTATGACGTTTTTGAAAGAAGTGAGCGATATGTGAAGCAAAGTGTAACTTTTAGAGTTGTGTCCTTTCGACATTGAAGGAATTGTTTATTTTATTTATTAATTTATTATTTGGTATTTGCCAAGTAAAACTTGAATAAAAAATGGATAGACGTAACCACAAAGTGACTGCCGAATCAATTAATGAAAAAAATGTGCGTTTAATGCGTTTTCATCTCAGCCATATGCTATTTGCATAAAACATGTGTATTCTTAATATTTGATCAAATAATGTGTGACGGATGTTTGAGTCCATATAGCGCTCAATTGGTCACTGATCGGAATGATGCAGTGTCAACTTGATCGTCGATTATATGAAGGTAGAGTGATCGGACCTGCGCTCCAGATACGCTGCCACTATTTCTTGGAATCTATTGTGACACGTGTTTCAATGCATTCCGCGTCATTTTCATACGGTGTTTGAAAATGATTCGGAATGCATCGAATCACGTGTCACAATAGATTTAAGTAATAGTTTTATTTACCAAGTAAAACATAAATTACTGATGTATAGATATTACCACAAAATAATTATTTTATTAATATTAATTTTTAAAATAAAAAAAATTAATAAATCTGTAGCATAAAAATCTATCTGACTGCTAAATAAAAGTTTTCTCAAATTAACCATAGATGGATCCAGTGAACTCATATATAGAGCGTCATAAGGTTTATAATATTTTTTTTTCATTCAAACCCTTATCCGCACCCCAATGGTGCATAGGGCACTGCATCATATAAACGCAGTGTTATCTTGATCATTAACACATGAAGGAAAGGTGATCAGCCCTCCGCTTCAGGTACCAGTCCAGGGTAATATTGAATAAATATTACAGTGAAAAAATCACTTACATTTATTCGACCCTCCCTGGGAATCGAACCCGGGACCTCCAGTACGGTAGACGAGCGTGCTGACCATTACACTACAGATTTCCATATTCGTCTTCATCTATGTTGACATGTCAAAAGTAAAAATATCTAATGGTTCGCTCACATTTTTTTGTGATTAAACACGATAATTGGATTCCTACAATATATCAAATCTTGTCATTTTAATTAAAATCGCATTTATATTCTGCTATCGTAATTTCCTGGCGCGATGACAATATTTTTTTAAATGTACTGTATCCATTTACGCTATGTGTGTGTTTTCGTCCGATCAGGATAAGAAAAAAACACTTTTCTTTGTTAGCAAGCACATGACATTCGCCTGACTCATGTAGCGCGGTCTAGTACATATCGCTCACTCCTTTCAAGAACGTCATAAATCAAAAAACTTGATTTTTCAGGAGAGCGTTTTTAAAGTTTAAAAATATAATACAATGTATTAAAAATAAATATCAAGCCACTTATTGAACTTTTTACTGTGCAACAGATCTTTTTAGGTTAAACCTGAAGGTTTTTTCTTCATTTGAAAAAAATTAGTATATTTAAAAAAATAATTAAACAGTACCTTTTATTCAAAATGCAAAAACAACACTTTCTGCCCTGTAGCGGGTAAATATTAAGTTAAAAATATGCTGCTTTTGGTGGGACATCGTACATTTTCTGGGCATTCGGAAAACATGCACAACTGAAAATGGACGATTTTTGATTTATGACGTTCTTGAAAGGAGTGAGCGATATGCTAACCAGTATAATTTATAGATTCGCGTAGCCGTTTTTTTTCTCTGCCAAATTGAAGCAAATTTCGTGACGTCTCCACATGGAAATAACGCATGAGTCACCCTAGGAAAGGTGTGTTAGGTATATCGATTATATATCTTTGTTCTGCGTGCTCTAGCGATTGTTTTTGCCTAGAATTTTCAATCATGAATTACATGAAATTATAGTAAGTTTAAACAGAAAGAGTAAATCCACACACGAGTAGGTATAAGTTATAAAGTTGAAGCCAAAGTAGGGTCACGATAAGTGTTGCATAAGCTGTAGATAGATTTTAGAGTCGCTTTGACGTTAGATTTGGTAATAGGCGATTCCATTCAATTCGTTAATCCATCGTTTTCGCTTGCAGTTCTTTCAAACTTCATCATATTTATGTTGTGGTTCCGTGGTTAGTGTCGCGGACTCTTAAGTCAGAGTTTCTCGGTTCGAATCTATCAGAATCTTTAGTTTGGTGTTTCAAAAATCAAACAAAACTGGAGGGCATGTTTGGCTTGATGTAAGGATGTATAACAGTTGTTTTAAATGTTGGAATTAATTTTCGATCACCTTTTATAAAAAATAACTTCATTACATTTTTCTGTTTTATTTAAAGGAAGAATTTCAAAGGGGGGCTTGTTTAATTTTGTTTCTGAAAGAGGGGCCATGTTCTAAATAAGTTTGAGAACCTGTGGTTCATATAGTATATCGATGTGAAACACTCGGAACATGCGACATTGTACATGATGAATACGTTCACACCGTGACTTGCCGTTTGCGGAAAATTGCGTTCTACTTTACATATAGGAAGTTTACGCCATCTTGTTTTCGCGTATAATGTAAATTAAGGTTAACAACATAGGTAAATTGTACTGTAATGTATAAAGACATCGGATCCGTGATAGTTCACAAGGAACTGTCACGAGAGGTGGTATCATACATGATAAAACTAGCGAAGGACATTGGTAGCATAAACCAAGCTAGGACACAAAATGCCGAACCCTCTTCTAGTGGAACGGAAGGTCTGCTGATGACACTCAACAGTCCGTCTTCTCCTGAGGAGTTTTACGTAGTTTCCTCCCAGCAATGAGCAAATGCTCAGAAGTTCCTGATTGGTCCACACTAGATTATCCCTCCTGTTCCTAACAAAGATTTAAATAAAAACATCTTTATTTAGAAGAAACAAAATCAACAAAATAAACCTTGTGCATCATAAACAAGGTAAATAATAAATGCAATTCTCATCTAAAAATAAAGTTAAAATAACGCAAATAGTCGAGTCTAAATCTGCGGTCGACGAACGCATCCGATGTCATGAGGTACATTTTTTTGTCATGTTAAATTTAAAACGAAAATAAGCAGAGATCTGAGCGTGTTTTTATTTATTACATCTGATCTTTTTTAGTATTTCGCCAGTGGAATATTTTGTTTTTCTCCTCCTTCTAACTCTTATTCGCACCCAATGGTGCACAGGGCACTGCATTGTATTGGCCCAGTGTTATCTTGATCGTTGCTTACATGAAGGCAAGGTTATCATTCCCACGTTTCAGGGACCAGTCCAAGGTAATATTAAATAAATATTAGAGTATAAAATCACTGATAATTATTTTCACCCCCCCTGGGAATCGAACCCGGGATCTCCAGCACGGTAGCTAAACATACTACCACGGAGGCCGACATTTGTTTTTAAACCATATATATAACTAACTAACTTACTAACCATCACGCTGCTTCCCAGCAGGTATTTGAAATACTCGATCGGCCAAGTTTTGCTCGGTTTTCCCCTGCTTCTATTCCAAAATGTATTCGCCTCATATATTTATTATACCGTTCTTGCAGGGGTAGGCAGATAGAATAGAATGCCACACCACGCTGTATTTGCAAACATTCCTCACTTCTTCCGCATTCATGCATCTCCTCATACACACCTGCCGATTATTCCAACTCCTGACCTGACTGCTTTCAAGTATTAGACCTACTTGATCATACCAAGTTTTCCTTCATCTTCTTCTGCTCCTATTTCCGACTACATTCAACTCATTTTTTCCGTTCTTTCCTCACTTATTTGTTCCACATGTCCAAACCATCTCAACACACCTTTCTTAATTTTATCGATAATGCTTATGCCTTGCATTCTTTCCTTATATCACCTTTCAGACATCTATCATACGTCGTTTTGTCGCACATTCGTCTGAGAGATTGCGTTTTGACACACATTAGTGGTTTCGTTGTTGCATATTTTTTTCTTAAACTATTTCCCAGAATACGTTCTGTAGCAAAGACAACATTCGCTTTGACCATAAGTAAAAAACAACCTTGGAGCATAAAGAGCTACCTGAAAAAGGAAATACATATTCGTAAAAGGATATTTCCTAAATAGACGAACACACTATTACGTTTAGTTGTATATATGCACTGTTGTAAGATTCCTTTCGTATGTTGGTCGAAAATATGATAAATTTTGATGATATTTATTTATGAATACACGTATGTAGGCAATTATTTGTGACATTGTTATATTAAATACTTTTAAATAATTTTTAAGAATGTGTGTTAGGTGGTTTGGGCATGTGAATCGAATGAGTGAAGAAAGAATATTAAAATAAATTCATGAGGCGAGTGTGGTTGGTAATAGGAGCATAGGAAGACCGAGGAAAACTTGGCATGATCAAGTATTTCAAATAATTGAAAGTGTTAGAATGTGCTACAGGAGTTGGAATAATCGACGGGTATGTATGAGTAGATACATGCATGTGAAAGAGGCGAAGAGTTCGCAAAGACAGTGTGACGGTTTTATTCTCCCTGCCTACCCTTGTGGGGAAGCGGCGTGATATTTAGTTATTTGGTTAATTTTTTGGTCTAAATAACATGACGTAGCAGTTCAATTTCGATTAATTTTCTTTTTAAAGCGTGTTTTCATTGTGACTAAGTGGAATCTAGAATATTTCATACTTTCAGCAATCCTATTCGTAATCTTGTCAAACAAAATGTAAGTTTTGTTTTGTTAGTCATCTTTTATCAACCCACACTAACGGAACATCAAACATTGCTTTAATCATTGTAACATGTCTTACCACAAAGTTAATGCCGAAACAATAAATAAGATAACTTTTATGTTGGTATATTTTTTTTAAATTTTCTATCTCAATTTTATTTACGGCTAATGCCTTTAACAATATTAACAAAATATGTACAATAACAATAAAAATATAGGTACCAATAAAAATCATCACTTACAATAATCATCACTATCAAAGATAATAGATTTTTAAAACAATTCGTCACATGAACGACTCTCAAAAAAAGAAGAAGACTCGAAGAAAAACTCAGTGACGCCACGCTTTTGTAATTAGCAATTATGTGTAGGTACGATGAAATAGAAATAAATAATCTTCATCTTTGATGAGATGTCAAAAATAATATGAAAATAACTCCTGTAATTGGAGATAATCCAGATTTTGTGAACAAGTATTTGGACACACTCAAAATGTTGTAAATAAATTGTCTGGTCAAATTATAAGCTTAAATAATAAAAATGAAAATGGTATTTTCTGGCGTTTCTCGTGTGTGTGATTATAATACAGGATTCGGATCTCACATACTAATATAAGAGTTTCTGCTTAATAAAAAGCTTCTTTACATCTCACCAATAGATGTCTCTAGTGAAGTTCTAGTGATTCAAGAACAAGGTTTCTAAATTGGTTCATATATACAGAACTTCCAAGAATTTGAATAGTGTGGTTGTCAATAATGGGTAAATTGGTGAATGTTACACGTGTGTAAAGTGATCACTTAAACCAGCCTATGACGGTCGTCAGCCCCGTAAATGCCCAGACTTCCATATTCTTCTTCATCTTTGATGAGATGTCAAAAATAATATAGAAATAAATAAAATGGGTACGTGTATGCTATACTTAGTGCTTGTACCCCCTAGAGGTATGTCTGAGTAAACTTGTATAAGTAATGGAAAAACCAGTTTTGAATACAGTCCGTAATATCAATTATGTCAGCATTATAAATATTAATGACAAAACTCCGTTTTGCGTCAATTTTGGTCGAATTTTGCAAGCCTTACTCCCTTTCTAAACTTGTGATCAATGATCGAATGAACACTTTATGACCTGTCGGGTCATATTGACGTGTTGACATCATAATTTTATTTATTTATTTAAACATATTACATACATAAGTCACATAAGTATATAATATTGCCGGTGAGTAATTTCCATTACTCATTTTAGACATGGGATTATGTTAACGAGACTGAATACATAAATAAGAAAACACAGGGCAAAATGTAAAATATAAAGCTAAAAAAGGTATAGTAAATAGGCATATTTTGTCCATATTTTGTCCGCCTCCGTAGTGTAACGGTCAGTACGCTCGGCTACCGTTCTGGAGGTCCCGGGTTCGATTCCCAGGGGGGTCAAATAAATATTAGTGATTTTTTCACTCTAATATTTATTCCATATTACCATGGACGGGTACCTGAAGTGGAGGGCTGATCACCTTTCCTTCATGTGTTAACGATCAAGATGCAGTGCCCTATGCACCATTGGGGTGCGGATAAGGGTTGGAATGAAAAATAACTAATCACTAACACAAATATCTTTCCATTAAGTATTTTTTTCAGTTCATTCATTTTGGATCCCTGAATGGGTTCTATTTTATATATGTCAGGCAGCTGGTTAATTTGGGTATAGGCAATATATTGCGAGGACCTTATTCCAAACTTAGTTGCGTTTATCGGCTCCACGTGTATTTTATTATGTCCTCGTGTATTCTGATGATGAATTTCTCTATTAATTTTTGACATCTCATCAAACATGATGAAGAATATGGAAGTCTGGGCATTTACGGGGCTGACGACCGTCATAGGTTGGTTTAAGTGATCACTTTACACACGTGTAACATTCACCAAATCTACCCATTATTGACAACGACACTACTCAAATTCTTGGAAGTTCTAAATCCCGTAAATGTCCAGACTTCCATATTCTTCTTTGATGGAAAACTAACTAACCATCACGTCGCTTCCCCGCAGGGGTAGACATAGAGAATAGAACGCCACACCACTCTGTCTTTGCAAACATCCTTCGCCTCTTCCACGTTTATGCATTTCCTCATACATACCCGCCGATTATTACGACTCTTTGATGAGATGTCAAAAAATAATATGAAAATAACTCCTGTAATTGGAGATAATCCAGATTTTGTGAACAAGTTTTGGACGCACTCAAAATGTTGTGAATGAATTTGTCTGTTAAAAATCGGTTTGGTGTTCGGCTGTCCAAACTCAAAACACAGTAAGGGACATTTTTTTTGTAGTACGTTTTTTTTGCATTTTTGGACTGAGTAGATTCTACTTAGTCCAAAAATGCAAAAAAAAACGCACTACAAAAAAAATGTCCCTTACTGTGTTTTAAGTTTGGACAGCCGTGTTTCTGTGAATCTTTTTATACATTATTTGAAGCACTGTAATTGTAATCTCATATGTTGGTTATATTTTATGGTTGTATTTGGAAATTGCCTTTGTTTATTTCTCGTTCAATAACCTTGCTGATTCACCGGACGTCTTGCTCCTTCCCGAGGCCGCCGCACAGTGTGAGAATCAGCTAATCTAGCTGTACTAAATTAATAACTCCCTAACCTTAGTTATGTATACTATGTGTGATACATCATTTTAAAGGAAATTAAACCAGGAATAGAGATTAGAAATAGTTTTATTAAAATGTGTAAGTACACGGTAAAAGTATGTCATTCAAAGGTCGAGATATTATTCGATGAACCTTCCATTGTACATAATCGTTTTAAAAATAAATTATTGTTTCACTTTATAAAATAATACATTAAAATAATATATTAATACATCACGTTTTTACTATTGGTAATTGAAAACAGAAATACAATAAAAGCTCTAACAAAAATAAAGCCAAAAAATTTGAACTCAAATAGGATATATTTAAAAATATGTTTATAAATCACTGTGATTCAGTCACTTTCGCTATTTTCATTATCAGATGAACCGGAATATGGTACTTCGGGAGTTTTTAATAAACGTAGAAAATCAGAAGATAATTTACAGCTTTTTTTGTGAAAGATTCCTCAAACTTGTTATGAAAGGGTCAGAAGATATAAAAAGGATGTGCAGCAAATCTCGTTTTGTATCCATTCTTGATATTTTACTCGTATTGTCCCTTCTAAATCTTTTGATATCTTTATGTCTAGCTTCTTCCGAAAGTTTACCGATAGGTAGAATACAAGAGTCTATAATTTTTTTACCGTGTACTAAAATTTTATGGACACTTGCAGGCATGTAAAACCAAGAATAATGTTTTTAAAAAATTAGTCTTGTCTCTTACGCAAACTTATCAAAAGCATTAATATTTATGTATATATCCACAAGATAAAACCTCTAAAACAGTTTTAAATCGTTGGATCAATTCTTTATTTAACCCTGTAATAGCTGCTGTTTTTGAGAAATTTTTAGAAATTTACTTGCAGTATTGCCGTCATTTGTATTGCCAGTACCATGTTTAGGTATGTCCACTAAAACACCCATTTCTTCCCTGAATTTTTCTTGTAAAACCATTTTTCTTAATTGAAGGTTTTCTTCATCACTCTTATCTCTAATTTGCCATTTTTAATATTCAAACGATATGCAATATGCAGAAGACATGCGAAAAATCGAATCCACGCATGGAGGAGAGATATTCCAAATGAATACATATTTTGATCTGGAATTTGGGTCATAAAATTGTCATTGTTCATCTCCTGAGCAGTTGCACCACAAATATAGCATTTGTTTGAAGATTTTTATGATGAAAGAGTGCTACAAATTTGTCCATCTACCATCGTAAATAACATTTTGTGATTTTCATTCACCTTAATTTCAGTTGAATTTTTTTACCCTCTCACATGTTTCTTCGAAATTTTTCAGTGGTCGTCTAATCCTAGTGCGAGTGTTATAATACGGTTGACTAACAGACGGCATAGTACTAAGAATATGCTTTGGCAAAGTAACTGATACATTGAGCCATTTAGAATTGTATTTCAAGAATGTACTCATATTTCTCTTACTTTTTTGCCAACGAACATAAAATTTGCAACATAAACCACTCACAAAATTATTTAAATATATTTAAGTAGTTTTATTGCACAAAGAAAAACCATAGAAGTTCATTATGTAAGTGCAAATATTTTCTTTTCGCGACGCTACATCGATATCACGCCAAAGCTTAAACAATTCACTCCGAATAAAAGTTCACCCGCTCACTGAAAAAAGGGAAAAAAATTAAGGTTTGCACCTTTTGGCAGCAAAAATCTACGGGCCTAAATAAATAAAGAATGAAAATATAATATAGTGATACTTTTAGAGTGGTGTTCAAAGAAGTTTTTTTCTAAAGTCTATTCAATTTGACAAAAGTTTCTAAAAAAAAAATTGATTTTGTAATTTTGTTATAATTTTATTTAAAATCGTTCGATTATATATTTGACATTTTTTAATATAAATAATAGAGAATATACCTTGTTTTGTAGACTCCATGACAGTTTTCGTAAAAATAATCACCACAACGCATAAAACAATCATCCGAACGCACTAATAAAATCTGACTGATAACTGAAAACTCACAGCACTTCCGCCATAACATAGTTTGCGACGCTGCCAAACTAACACATAGATTTTTACAAATCAAAATTTTTAAGTTTTATATAGATCAACCTTTCAAAATCATAATAGACATACAATTAATACTAAATGAAGATATTCATTTTAGACTTTAGTACAGCTAGATTGGCTGTTTCTCACACTGTGCGCCGGCCGACCGCGCGGGCGAAGTATGCCACGGTGTGCGACCTTTAACCTTTCGGCTACCAGGACTTTCGGGGTAACTTTGCCAGAAAAACCACGATTTAAACATAAATAACTAAATGTATGCAACGTTATAAAAAATTACAAACTATTGTGACGGGGTGTGGTTCCGCGGTTAGTGTCGCGGACTCTTATAATCTCGGTTCGAACCCACTCTTCCACAATTTGATACCTATTTCTAATAATGAGCCACTCAGGCTCACAGAAATAGTATGAGATTAAAATGATTATGTAAATAAGTAATAAAAACACAAATGTTTCTCTTTTAAAAAAAATAACAAAAATGACTAACAAGTAAATGCTGCTCGCTTAGTGTCCACCTCCTTTTTACGCCATACGCATAACACTATAGGTCAAACGACTCGCCGACATAATTGCCGACATCCGGTGCTGAAAGAAATAGTGTAGGAGTGTGTGTAATTAACAAATGTTTTATTTTTATAGTTATGCAATATATCTACTGGTATTATATTTGTATCAATTTATTGCATATTGTTTATTAACCTTGATACATAAAATGTATATTTTTAAATAATATCACAGCTTTACACAACTTACTTTTCGTGGAAACAAAACTGGTTTAATGTACTTTGTTTTTCTCGTTTCTCTTTAAATATGTTTTAACTTAATTTTTTGTAATATTTCAACTAATTGTAAATTGTAAGCGATCAATAATTCTAAATTTCGATGCATAACTTATTAAACAAAAAAAAACATAATGTGAATCGAAAAATATTGTACAACCCTGAAGGTATCCCTAACATACTGTCCAAAAGGTATCTTATACTTTTGTAAATCATGACGTCAGATCTGACGGATCCGGTATTTCTCGCTAGAGTACCGAAAGTCGATTTATCGGATTTTGGTAACGAAAGGGTTGATAATAAAATAAATGCGCGCAAACTTGATCATACGAATTAATCTCTTGCGCTATTACACACACGACCAGCACCCACTCGCGGAGCCTGCCTTGCCCGTTTCATTATTTCTTGCACACATTCCGAATCCGAAGTGGAATCTCGCCGGATTTTGCCAAGATTCTCGCAAGAAAATGTAAACGTCGAATATTTAAGTCAACGGGTGCATCACTCAAGTCTTTGACCCGGAATTTTAATGAAATCATCACGTACATTTTGCGAGCAGTAAGAATAGCGATCCTCTGAAATTTCAACACGCTCAAAAGAACATCCAAGTCTTGGGTTCTTACCTTATATTATATCTCATATAGAATATTCGTAACGTTATAAAATTTAAACACGATTAGTGAATATGCATATAATACGCTTCTAGTCTAGACTTAGAAGCCGAGGAAGGTCGACAAACCCGTGGCGCGAACTTGAAACCCAGACCTATAAAAATAGTACTTGAAAATAGACGTCAGACAGCAGAGATGTGAATAAAAACTATAAAGAGACGCATAGATGAGGAGTAACGTCTGCGTGTATGCCAACATAATGAAATGGCATTCTATCCCCTCTGCCTACACCCGCGTAAAAATGGCTAAATATGAAAGTCTCAACTTGATATGAAACATCTGTCGTTCCTCTTTATGTGAAAGAAGATGGACTCTGAGCATCCCAGGGTTTATGACCTGGTATTTGGTTGGCTTAAGCGATCACTTCGTACACTTGTGTAACGTTCACCATTCTGCCCATAGGCCTCGAAATATTTTTATATGTACTTTTAAAAAATTTATATTTTTTATATTGCTTTTCACCAGTCTGATAAGACCAGTCTGATGATGTCGGTAACGACGAAACCCGGTTGCTGGTCATATAAAATTCATGTGAAAAAAAAATACATAGTTGTTTTATTTTTATTTTATAAAGTGCAGTTCCACCAAGAAATGTCAGTACAAAACTTAAATTAGTATTCCTGTTAACGGGGTTAGTTTTATTAGTAACGTCAGTTTGATTTGTGAGTTATTTTACATGCATGATACACTTTTACAAAGTTATATATGTATATACATACAATTATTTAAAGTTTTACATATCGCTCACTCCTTTCAACAACGTCATATATCGTCAACTTTCAGTTGTGCATGTTTTCGGAATGCCCAGAAAATGTACTATATCCCAGCAAAAAAGTCATATTTTTAACTTTATATTTACCCGCTACAGGGCAGAAAGTGCTGTTTTTTCATTTTGAATAAAAGGTATTGTTTATTATTTTTTTTTAATATACGAAAAATTTTTCAAATGGAGAAAAAACATTCAGGTTTTACCTAAAAAGATCTGTAGCCCAGTAAAAAGTTCAATAAGTGGCTTGATATTAATTTTTAATACATTTTATTATATTTTTAAACTTTTAAAACGATGTCCTGAAAAATCAAGTTTTTTTTATATATGACGTTGTTGAAAGGAGTGAGCGATATATTATACACTTTTTTAATTTTTAAAATTAATTAAAAATTAATGTCCTTTTTTCGCCGGAGTCAAAACGTGTCCTGCGCCCGCATCGTGCGTCTCTCTCTCGCTTCTTTGTGTTTTCCCGCGATAAAATGATTCAGTGCATTTGTTTGACATTCGCTTTTCTCGACGCAAAATCGAAAATGCAATGTCATATTTTTTGCCAGGATTGGTTCGCGTCTCGTCGGGTGCGGGCGCTGCTTTGCTGCTTTGGTTTCGCGAGCTGTCAGTTTTGTTTAGTTTACGTCCGGTGCGGTTGTGTTTTATGTTTTGTGCATCGAAATGATTTAAACGTGTAATAAATAGTGTGTAAAATGAACTTGAATTCATTATTTCAACGAAATACATACGTTTAGCTGGCTTGTATGGGTAATTTCTGTAAAAAAAAAACGCTTCCTGATCACTTTATTCTGTAGGTAGTATTGAGAAAAAATCGGAAAAAATATCGGCACGTTTTTTTTGTTGTTAAATTTATGTTTAAAAATCGCTCTCATTATTGTACCTACATTGATTTTAGTGCAATTTTTTTGGTGTCTACCCACTTAAATCTTGGTGTCTGCTTTGGATTGTTGCATTGCTATCTTTATCGCTAATTACATGATAACAATGTGATTGTTATGTTCCAAGTGTTAGTCCAGTGTAACATTAACTAAATGACACCTGTATTTAAAAAAAAACGCGATATTATTTATCTATTTTATATCGGTAGTGTAAGGGTTATCACATTTGACAGTGATCCACAAGATCTCGGGTTCGATTCTATTGTGTGTCATGAAAATTACGAAAGTTTTACCAAATGTTACCCTCAACTAGAATATGAAGCGTGATGTTACTCTATTCCAGTGGTTCCCAACCTTTTCGAAACCTATCTATTTATTTACCTGAAAACCGTAATTACAACAATTTCATTTATTAAACACAGTCTGCCTGGTTACTGAAGGTATGATCATCTTACCATTGTGTACTCTACAATCAATATAACACTGCAGCAATATGATGCACCGTTGGATGCTAATAAGACAAAGAAGAAATATAAATTTAAATGATTATATTGTATAATGTAAGAGTGAAAATGGTTGCTGCTTTTGTTTTGAAAACAACACAATTCCTTTGTTTCAAAACAAAAGATTACTTGTTCTTTATTCAATGATAATTTACCGACGCAATTGGAAAAACAATTAACATTTTAGTGAGTTTCATAATCAGTAATGATAATAATAATGGCTTTAATTTATTGGTGGTATCTACCAAACCGCATAGTATTTATTTATAATTAAAAGCATCGATGCTCAGAAATTGAATGGAAACTTTATCATAATCAAGTATTGTTAGCAAAGTCTGTTGTTTTCGAATAATTGTTATTTCTGTCTGTTTCTTTAGATAATATTGTAAGAGTTTTGCGAAAATTTTGTGAACAACGAAGTGGTGTGTTGTATTCTCTGGTCTCAATTCAGTAAAAATGACTTCAAAAGTTTTAGTGAAAATGCCGTCGTCCGTACCACCTTTTTCACAAGTCAATAATGTGAGTATGCTGTCAAATTGTTTTGTTCCATTATCAGGTTTTCAGCCCACGGAAGGTGTTATTGGTGTTGCTAAAGAGATCGTAGATTGAGATCATGGGATTGCTAAGCTGTTTTTATGATAGGTAAATTAAAAGCTGTCCTAAGATATGAATATTTAGAATATTCATTTATTGTTTGAAAATTATTCCTAGGACAATCGTAACATGGATGCATGCTGCACTTTTTTATTATTATTCATGCAACATTTTGAGTGTGTCCAAATACTCGTTCACAAAATCTGGATTATCTCCAATTACAGGAGTTACTTTCATATTATTTTTTTGACATCTCATCAAAGATGAAGAAGAATATGGAAAAATATAAGCTTGATAATAAAAATGAAAATGCTATTTTCTGGCGTTTCTCATGTGTGTGATTATAATCCAGGATTCGGACCTCACATACTAATATAAGAGTTTCCGCTTAGTAAAAAGCTTCTTTACATCTCACCAATAGATGTCTCTAGTGAAGTTCTAGTGATTCAAGAACAAGGTTTCTAAATTGGTTCATATATACAGAACTTCCAAGAATTTGAGTTATGTGGTAGTGTTTTTGCCTAGAATTTTCACTCATGAATTACATGAAATTATAGTAACTTTAAAAATAAAGAGTAAATCCACTCACAAGTAGGCATAGGCTATGAAACTTTTAAAGTTGAAGCCTGAGTAGGGACATGATAAACGGTGTTGCATAAGCCGTAGCTAGATTTCAGAGTCACTTGGACGTTAGGTAATTCAAAAAAAAAATTGAGTTATGTGGTTGTCAATAATGGGTAGAATTGGTGAATGTTACACGCGTGTAAAGTGATCACTTAAACCAGCCTATGACGGTCGTCAGCCCCGTAAATGCCCAGACTTCCATATTCTTCTTCATCTTTGATGAGATGTTAAAAAAAATATATATATATTATTCATGCATTCGTCTTGCGGTCATCCTCTTCTATGAACTGAATATCAAAATAGGTTCCTCATTCATTTCTCAGTCAGCTGTTAGACTTGACTCCATGATTCTAGAGTACATACTCTTCTGCTAATATGTAACATTTGTATGTGTATTTATATATGCATACTTTATTTTTATTACTTTTAGTATAAGATTTACTTGGTTAATACCTTTTTTTTTCTTCTTTTAAACCCTTATCCGCACCCCAATGGTGCATAGGGCACTGCGTCATATAAACGCAGTGTTATCTTGATCGTTTACACATGAAGGAAAGGTGATCAGCCCTCCGCTTCAGGTACCAGTCCAGGTTAAAATTGAATAAATATGACAGTGAAAAAATCACTTATATTTATTTTACCCCCCTTGGGAATCGAACCCGGGACCACCAGAACGGTAGCCGAGCGTGCTGACCATTACACTACGGAGGCGGACAAATGGTTAATACCACTATTTGTTAAAATCTATTGTTGCACGTGTTTCCATGCGTTCTGCATTATTTTCAAATGGTGTTTGAAAATGACGTGCGATACATTGAAAACAATGGATTTTAAGATATGGTGGTATTTACCAAGTAAAATTTAAATTAAAAATGGACAGATATTACCACAATGTGACTGCCGAATCAATCAATGAAAGAAAATGATTTATTTTGTATGCAGGTTATCAAGTTTATTTCCCTTTGTATTGTATATCTCCACACAAGACAAATGTGATAAGGTCCAAGATAATGTATAATTCCTTAACCAGTATTATTTATGAAAATATACTGCAAAATCTACTGTACAATTGTCTATAAAGATATCCAAATTGCGAATCAGAACGCTGGAGATATTTTATTCTGTAATATTTTGATTCTTTTTACTGTAGTCTTAACACATTGTTTGCGGACAGTTTTTTCATCAACCCTGACCCTTAATGTATTCGGACAGTCTACCACCCGACCCTCAGTATACTAGTCACATGTAACTGAAGTCCCAGTTCCGATGTGTACAATATTTTTTGCCGTCTCTCGTGCTCTGCCAAAAGTAAACAAATAGAACGCTTAGCGTTTCCCGCTCTCTACCAACAGTATGTAAAACACGGTTTTAAGCGTTTCCTGCAAACACTGTGTTAACACACTTTGGACAGGAAAGGTATTTCTACCCGTTCGGTCGATTGATGCTTAAGGATGGGAAGAATATTTTTAACCTTCTGCGCCGGCCTCATTTCAAACGCAGAGAAGAAGGAATCAACCATTGTTTTTATATGAATAATAAATACCAATATTTTTTTTTTTTTTTATTAAACGGAATTTAGTTTTAACCCGCAAAGCCTCTACTTTCAAAGGCTTGTCTGCTGATAAGATAGTAAGGATAGGGAAGGTAAATGTGAAAAATACATCACAAACACCCAGATCAATCGAAAATAAATCATTCTTCTTTTTATTTTGCAATTGGCGGGAATGGAACCTGCGACGCCAATTTTGCAGTCGACCGTCTACTTAACTACTCTTCAGTGCCTGTCTTTATTAAAGTCTTAACAAAAATGTATTAGTAAAACAGAATTTAAATGGATGTCATATTCCAGGTGAAGAAGGCGAGCGAGGCGTTTGCCCCGGTGGCGGGGACGAGTTCCGCTGCCGGCAGCAGTAACGGGGGCACGGTGGGGCCCGCGGGGGGCCTGGACCCCGCGCTGCGGGTGTCCCAGCTGGAGCAGAACATCCGCTTCCTGCAGGAGCAGCACGCCCTGCTCCTCGCCGGCCTGCACAGGGAGATAGACCTCCAGCGCCAGATGAACAGAGGTTATTATCGGCTCTTCACAGTCGGATATCGCTCACTCCTTTCAAGAACGACATAAATCAAAAATCGTCAATTTCCAGTTGTGCATGTTTTCGGAATGCCCAGAAAATGTACTATATCATATTTTTAACTTAATATTTACCCTCTACAGGGCGAAAAGTGTTGTTTTTGCATTTTGAAGAAAAGGTATTGTTTAATTATTTTTCAAATAAACTAAATATTTTTCAAATGGAGAAAAAACCTACAGGTTTTACCTAAAAAGATCTGTTGCACAGTAAAAAGTTTAATAAGTGGCTTGAAATTTATTTTTAATACATTGTGTTATATTTTTAAACTTTAAAAACATTCTCCTGAAAAATCAAGTTTTTTGATTTATGACGTTCTTGAAAGGAGTGAGCAATATGTGAAATAAACACTTATAGAATAAAAGATCTATGCATTGTCAGTCTGCTAATCTGAACTATCTTTATTCTCAATATTATTAATATTTAAAGCATTTACTTTGTGGTTAGTCATTTTTACTTTTATATTTTTTTACAAAAATGTTAGTAATATTAGTATGTATCCACTCACGGAGATTTTTATGTCTACCGGTTTCTAGACATACTGTCTCCTCGTCAGGACAATCACTACCACAGTATGCTAACAATTCCTACCCGTCAGAACAACCCCTAGTGCATGTTGGTCTTTAAGTCGACCAAAATCGTATGTGATAAACATTTTGTGTAGTTTTAAGTGTGTGAATAGTGCTATGGTAGTGACGGGTAGTAATGTTTGCATGCTGTGGTAGTGATTGTCCTGACGAAGAGATGAGTACGTCTCGAAACCGTTAGACATAAAAATCTCGGTGAGTGGATATATACTAATATTTCTAACATTTTTGTAAAAAAATATAAACGTGAACTATCTTTGGCTAAATTGTGTAGTGCAGGGGTTCCCAAAGTGTGCGCCGCGGCGCCCTGGTGCGCCTTGGAAAGTTAAGAGGGGCGCTGTGAGTCGATCCTCTTTCATTATTCGAAACCACAAATAATCTCGGGTACCTATAAAGCAACAATTTATTTTTTGAGAGCTAGCATCTTTTTACGTAACTGTTATTATTGTCGGTACCTACCTATTTCTTTCGCCTATAATATATGTATATACATATATAGTCACATTGTCTTTTCCAAATAGCTTATTAAAGTCGGGCGCCGTGACAAAATACTAAACTTGTAAGTGCGCCGCGGGCTGAAAAAGATTGGGAACCCCTGATGTAGAGGGTAGTTTGCATTAGGGAATCTTCCGGATTGCTGAGTCTTCTTCTTCTTGGCCTTGTGGCCTGTTTTTAAGAGGAATTAGTCTCCTGCCATGTCGATTCCCACCTGTCAATCCATCTTTGGTGGTCTTCCCGGGAGTTGTCTACTTTGGGGGTATCATAAAGAAAAACTGAAGTATTGGCACCGTAAATGTTTTTCTTTCACTTTTATGCGGTTTTCTCATCACAAGAGCAATTCCAGATGTGTCGGAGCATTAACTAATTAACTAACCGTCACACATTTCTCCGCAGGGGTAGGCAAAGAGAATAGAACATCACACCAATCTGTATTTCTAAACAATCTTTGCTTTTTCTTCATTTATGCATCTCCTCATATAAGCATATCCGCTGATTATTCCAACTCCTGACAGAGTCCACTACAATCCATATATATACTTCGAGCCACACTGCGAGAATACATTTAACTATCTCATAAAATAATATGTTAAAATCAGTTGGAGCTATTTCTTCACCGTACCAGGTACGCAACATTATGTGCCCTATGCAACATTTGGTTCAGATGAGGATTAGAAGAAGAAGATATCTAAAATAAACTGTGCTATTTAATACATTCTTATTTGTTTTTGTCTTCTTCTAGATTTACAATTTCAACTAATATTCTCGAAAAGAAAAACGAGTGACACAACTGAAGAATCAACGACTCCAAAAGATGAAGAACCCAAAACCTCCCCAGTAACTCCACTCCAGCCAGCGCCGGTGCTAGAGGATACCAGTAAATCAAATGTAAGCGATGATTCTTCCCTCAAACATGACCTCTGGCTGTCACCCCTCTATATCTGATCTGTATATGGTACTTGATGCTTCTCTATCTCTCCCTGTCCTAATCTGTATATGGTGCAGTGATGCCTCGCATGATTTACTTAATTCGTTCCTGGAGTAAGTTTGTTATGTGAACTGCGTTTTCCCATAACAATACATGCTAAAAAATTCATTGGTTCTGTAAAGCATCAGAAATGAAAAATATTGGCGCTTTCGAAATGTGGTATTGGAGGCGCATGCTCTAAACTCCATGGACAGCTAGATGCACCAATGAGTCCATTCTCCAGGAACTACGCTTGGATGAATTGACTCTGGCCAATGTCTTTACCCGACGGATTCTCCAGTTCTTTGGACACGTTGCAACGAGGATAGCCTAGAACGACTGGTTGTGATCGGTAGCCTCGAGGGGAAGAGAGGAAGAGAAAGATCCCCACACCGGATGGACCGATCAAATTATGGCAGCAGCAGGCACCTCGGTGGTTGAAGCGCTACGTGCAGCGCAGTCAAGGGATAACTGGAGAAGAGTCATTGCATCCTCAAGGGCCACAACCCTCAGTAATGAGGAATAAGATGGAGAAGAGAACATAAAAATGATCTCAGGTTTCATTGGTAGTCTAAATCTAGATTTTCGGGGCTCCTATCCTGTTGTTTAAGCCATCATCTTGGATAATATATATTTATAACTTAAACCTATATATAAATATAAATGACGTATGAGGAAGTGATGTAATTTTGATGGTGTTCTAGGAGGAATCTGATAGAGAGAAATGCATCAAGCTGGAGCAAGAGTTAGCTGCCGCCAAAGCAGCTCTCCAATCAAGTTTAGCCAGAACCGCCGAACTCCAATCTCAGCTGCAACAATACAAGTATGCATATTGTTAACATATTTCTCTCTTTTATGTGTAATTCATACATCTTTTGAAAACGTGATCAGTCCTGAGGTTCGGTTATCGATTCAGAGTGATATTAATAAAAAAAAGTGTGAAAACCACAGATGTTTATTTTATCTTTATATCACTGGGAATCAAACTACGGAGGCGGACATGTTGTTAGAAATATAAGTAAAATTAGGCTATCTTAGGAGAGGCAGTTTCCCGCAGTTGTCCACTGACCTACATAATTAAGGCACAGAATATCACTGGTTAAATGCACTGTTACGAGAGAGATCCGAAAACAAAGCACTTTGAGGAGACACAGTGAAATGATAGGTAAAATCCCAACTAATGGTGTCAGTACTGCAGGCAAAATTTGGAGCGTAGCGGAGCACGATTGTACTGCTCAGCTTCTTCTTCTTCCTGGCTACATCCCAACTTATCGTCTTTGTAGACTGCTAGGGTCAGCTCTCCTCGTCCTCAGGTTGTAGGTCCTTCTGTCATGGACAATGTCACCTAGGCCATGCCTTCAAATCATGTTATCTTTCTGCAGCATCCATGAATTTTTTTGTGTTTCTCTAGATATCTTTTGAGGAAGATCCATTTCTATTGCCTGGTTTACGACATGCTCGGGTTCTCTGCGTCTTATATGCCCATACCATCTCAATTGTCTTTCCGTTCAGTCAGTACTGCTCAGTTGTCAGTGGGCAACTCCTTGCGATGTTTCTTATGTAAACACCTTTGTTGCAGGAGCCAGGAGGCGGCAGCGGCCAGCCTGGGCGTGGCGGCCTCGTGGTCGGAGCGGCGGGGGGAGGAGGCGGGCGAGGAGCGCGCGCTGCGGGGGCGCCTGGCGGAGGCGGAGCGCCTGGTGGGGGGCCTGCGCGCGCAGGGCGAGCGCCAGCGCAGAGAGGTACTGCGCGGAGAGCGCGGCGTCACCAACCTCTTGTTTGAGGCGCCCGTCGCGACCAACTATGTACGTGCGCGCACACTGCGCCGCCCGGCGAGCTAGACTAACCTAACCTGTTTGGTAACCTGTCTAACCGCCACCGACCATTCAACATGTCTCGCTTCAGTCTGATTACAACTCTAGCCTAACCTAGCCTCACCCGCTCTGGTGCGTTTGGTAACCTAACTGCACCATGGCCTTGAAACGAAGTGTGCATATTCTAACCCAACCTAACCTTATCTAATGTCTACCAAAGGTGGATGTTTAGCAATTTGTCTAAAGGCCATCACTCATCCATCAAGATCATTCATATTGGGGAGCAAGAACTTCAATTAAAGTTTTTTTTTTTAACCTAACATTACTTTACCTTGCATCAATAGCTGGGATTCTTGGTATTGTCAAATTGAAGTTAATGGACTCTAACCTAACCTAGGTTGGTGTTTGGTAACCTATCTAACTGTCATTAATCATTCATCGTTATTTTTACATCATCTTGCTGAAAATTAAGTGTACAAATTTCAACCTAACCTAACGTTACCTACTTTAGGTTGTACAATTAGTTGCCTAATGAATGGCAATCGACAATTTATTTGAACCTAACATACCTAACATTAACTGCTGAAAGCATTTCACTTTATCGACTTTCAGTCTAGGAGTTTTAACCTAACCTAACCATATTTTATAGCAATTGTTGACAGGCATTCGATACATACCAAGGTTAGGTTTTAGGTACAGTCTAACCATCTTCAGACATTCATCACGGTTTTTAATAATAACTTGCTTCAAACAAAGTCAAATTTATCAGTCTTTTTAAGTTGGTATTTCTTGTATGGTAACCCCAACCTAATCTATCTGACCCGCAGTGTACATAGTATGGGATATTGGTATTTGTCTTTAAAATTATGAATGCACTCTAGTGGCTGATTGCACCAAGATAAACTAAGATATGATAAACTAAATTCTATGATATGATTGTATGATAAACTAAGGCATAATACATAAACGATCTTTGATATATAAAAAAATAGTATTAATTTTACTTTTAAGGGTTGTGACCCTGTGGTACTGTTGTTGACTTTGAGTCAACAACACTAATACAAAACTTTCCTTTGTTATATAATTTTTATATAAATACAAAGTATCGTGAGTAGAATTGTGAATGTTACACAATATATAAAGTGATCACTTGAACCAGCCAATGACAAATTGTAAGCTTGCAAATGCCCAGACATTGTTCCAAACTCAGTAACTTCTTCATCTCTAAATAAAACTTGAAAAAATCATTTTTACATATCGCCCACTCCTTTCAAGAACGTCATAAATCAAAAAACTTGATTTTTCAGGAGAACGTTTTTAAAGTTAAAAAATATAATACAATGTGTTAAAAATAAATATCAAGCCACTTATTAAACTTTTTCATTTGCAACAGATCTTTTTAGGTAAAACCTGAAGGTTTTTTGTACATTCAAAAAATATTTAGTGTATTTAAAAAAATTATTAAATAATACATATTCTTCAAAATGCAAAAACAACACTTTCTGCCCTGTATCGGGTAAATATTAAGTTAAAAATATGCCGCTTTTGCTGGGATATAGTACATTTTCTGGGTATTCCGAAAACATGTACAACTAAAAATTGACAATTCTTGAAAGGAGTGAGCGATATCTAAAATGCAATCCTTACTTACTTTTGACTTAGATGAATCTATGGAAGAACGATATATAATAGAATTAAAATTGTAGAGATTAGAAAAAGTTATGGATAGTTGAAAAAAAAAACTTATTTTATATGGTTTTGACATGAAGAGGAATGGATAACGAGAGAGTGGGTGACATTTTATGTTTGGCAAATAGTAGAATATGACGGTAATGTAACCAGAGAGCATGTATGATTAGATGTCTGGATGTTAAGGAAGTTAGAACACCTGTGGCATTTTCTCCTCTCTGCCTACCCTTACGGTGAAGTGGTGTGATGGTAGTATTAGTAGTAGCAAATCAATTATTTTTAACTACAGTGGTAACTTGACTTACAAACTTAATTCAATCCTGACTGGTTTGTATCTTCAAACCTGATTTTCTATTTTATCTTACGGAAAATCAATCAATCTCTTTTCAGATTCAAAATTGCCCACATTTAAACATTCTCACCTGATGTTTATATGTAAAAGTCAAAATGGGATATGAAATAAGCTTGTATTTTGAAAACATATTATCTAGAGTAGTTGATAAGTCAAGGTACCAGTTTTATTTATTTATTTAAATTTTCGCTGCCAACTTTTACATCATGTCAAACATCTTCCTGTTTTGAATTAATGATGTTGAAAAATGGCTACAATAGTCTCCACAGATATTACATCATGGAAAAATATGTACCTTTAGAGATTTAGGAAACACATTTCTAAATATTCTAATGTATAAATACATTTTCCTAATTATCAATTATTGTATTTTATTTTTACAAAACCACTAAAAAATATTCTATATATTTCCAGCTGCAGTCTATAAAGGCTTCTCTCAACGCAGCAGGAAGGGGTAATGCGGGGGGCGGCGGCGGGGGTAGGGGCACCCAGAGAGGGGGGCAGAGATTCCCGCCTTTGCAACCACCCCAACACCAGGCATACTGGCAACAAAGAGAGTGAGTTAAATATTTATTCTAAAAAACCTCATACATTTTTTATGCGAGTACTGTAGTACCTACTCCTTCCCTCTGGTCGAAAGATAAATAATTTATCAGCCATAAAACGGGCCTAGACAGACTTCAATGAAATGAAAAGAGTTTATTTTGAATGTGGAATATAGGACATATCTGATGGTAAATTTGTAGTACCTACTTGGGACTGTTGGCCGATTTATTAATAATTCATCAGCCATAATATAACTGGCTTAAAAATTATTGCTATTTCAAAAATAGAATTTTACAGTGACATCTATATTGCAATACATATATGTATTTTTGTTAATTGCTATAGAAATAGTTTTCCTGGGTAGGTAATACCAACCTACTTAGCCAAATTAAGCAAGAAGTTGCCTAGCCTGTTTTCCAGTACAGTTTGTATCTATTATCCAGGAGGCGCTGTAAATTACTCATCATATGATAAATTCTTATATTATAAAATTTAAAAATATAAAATAACTTGCACGGTTACTCTGAACTCTTAAGTATTATTTTTCAAAAATTAGTGTGACAATTTTCATAATTTTACACAAAAACAAATGCAATTTCAATGTGATTTTGAAATGTTGTAAATTACCAAGATTGAGTGTATTCACCTTTCTTTGTTTATTTTTATATCAACTCTGTTCAGGCAAAAGTCATTATCTAACATAAGCTTATCTTCACAGTCCATAACACAAAATAAAAAAGCTTATTGGTCCAAATCTATTATCACTTTTTTTGTATTATGGGCTGTGAAGAGTTGCCGTAGATTTTTTTAATCAGTTTTATCTAAAAGTTAAGTTTTATCTAAATGGGAACAATATAGTATTTAATTAGGGATTCAATTTGATTTTTTTGTTTAATTAATTGCATGTATTGGAATGTTGTATCTTTTGATCTAAAAAATTGTTTGCATGCAGAAATAATTATGTTTATTAATTATTGATAATGGAAAATAATACGGGTGTAAGTGTCATTATTAAATTTTCTTTTATGTTTAATATGTTTCATTTTTTTTTCAACAAGCATAATGACTATAAAGCTTATTTGATTGAAAAGAGGTTTTAAATGACAAGATATTTTATTAAAGGTGTTATATAGATACATTTCTCACAAGAATCATAGATATTTTGATTGTCACTATGATATTTGGATTTAATTTATTTTTAAAAACCTTTTATTTTGTATCTTATGCCCCTTTTACTTCCCACGGCCAATATGTAATTTTTTGAAATATATAAATCACTTTGTGTATGTGTGAGTAAGTGAGTTTATTTACCTGTGTATTTATTAAAGTATAATGTTTATTTCCATATTCATTTCCCAGGATTCCCTGTAAATTAAATGATGTGAGGGTATTGCAATCTCAAAAATTTTATACCTTCCAGTATGTCAACCAGTATAAAATCTTTTTTTTTCCAAAACTTATAGAAATAAAAAGAGGAATCCATAGAAATGATCACAATATAGAAGAAGATTATGTGATTTACGAAAACACATAATCTTCTTCTGTATTGTGATCATTTCTATGGATTTAACTATAGACAAGTTTTTGTTGCTATTTGACTTAAGGTATAACGTTTCCAATCAAATTCACTATAAAATATGCACTTTGAGATTGGCAAGCTTGTTATCAATACATGGAAATATTATCATTAACAGTTTTATTGGGCTGCGATTTGAAAAACATGTTCTAAAATTTTTACAGACCTCAAAAAGAAAAGCTTACAATCGTAACGGAGCGGCCGACAAAAATGACCGTATCTAAAAGCAATGTGGTAGCATTCGGAAGCAAGCCATTATTGAAACCAAGTCCCAAAACATCGCCACGAAACAATGTAACTTTAAAAAATCTGTAAGGCACTCCAATATAATTCACTCATTTAATCCATCATCAACCGAACCCAGCTAATGAAAAAATAATTTATTGCTTGGGACCATGCGCAAAATAACTTGTTTATTTTAACTTAGTAATTCTTTAAAGTAACAGTTTTCATTTTAAGCAGCATTGAAACATGTCAATTTTTATATTATATATTCATGAGAGTTCACCTTACTTATCAAAAGTTTTTTTTTGTAAATAAATAAATGGTAATTAAAAACTGCTAATATCGTTTGAGCTCATTTTAACTTTATTTATCTTGCCATAATTCGAAAAATATTAAGAAATTTCAGACCACAAAATGATATTATTATTGATTCGGCATTAACTTTGTGGAATGACATGATTATTTTATTAAAATTAAACACAAAATTATGTTTTCATATAAAACTTTAGATAATTTTAAAGTGGAAAAATATTTGGGCCGAAATATGAAATATATATTTTTTCTTTAATTGTACAGATTTCATTCAATGGTTTTTGTTTATGAAGTGAAAATGGGTAATATTGAAAAATATATTAATAATTTTAATTTTGCTCATTTAAATTATATTCAAATATTGATTGTTTCAATTCAGTGTCTTTTTATGCTATTTGAACCTTGCCAAATTAAACAATTATATTTATTGAATATTAATATAACCTATGAAACTGCAATTATCCTTAACTCTACCTACTATTGCTTCTCCATTTCCTTTCCCATATAGCAGTTTATAACCTTCACCTTGAGCTCCTTTACTTACCCGTCTTATGTCATCTGTATCCCATAAAATATATTTCATTTTAAATTGAAGAATTTGGAGCACAGGACTGATCGCCTAGTCTTCATATAATTGTTGATCAATTTAACACTGTGTTAGTTCAATACGGTGCTCTATGCGCCATCTGAATGTGTAAAAGGGTTAAAGACGTGAGTCTACCTTTGAGTCTGTATTTGCATGATATTTAAACAGTCTACTACTACCAACATGCTGTTTTACTGCAGGGTTAGGTAGAAGGGATGGAACGCCACACTCATCTATCCTGTCTGTCATACACTTCTAGCTTTCTTCACATCCATACATCTAGTTATAAATACTCTCCGATTACATAGACTCTTGACACCACCAGATTTTTGGTTCTGATTGATCTGGCCGTGCCAAGTCTTTTTTGGCCATAGTAGTTCTGTTCTCCCTTTCACATTTGCCAAATATACTTTCTTAGTTATTCTCTCACTATCCATTCGCTCCACATGTCCATACAGTGTTAAAGAAGTTTCTTTAATCTTTTCAACTATCCCTAATTCAGCCTTACATTCCTTTCTTTGAACATTCTTTAATGGAAAAATATTGGTTTAATTGGAATGTCTACTTGGAAATTGTCAGTATTGGAAAAGAATCCCTTCTATTATCTATGTTTTGATTTCACATTTTTTGCACTATTTCTTGCATTTTTACTGGCTAACCTAACATAACCTAACTTAATTTAGTGTAATCCAACCTAACCCAATAACTTAATTTGTATTCATGTATTTTTAGATTTATTTGATTATTTATTATTTTTGCACATTTTATTTTATTTTTCGTTGCCTTATCCGCACCTTTACTTTTCAGGGCACCCAATAAAGAAATAAAGCACAATATAGTGAGCAGTAGCATATTACCTAAACCGCAAAACATTTCTTCGCAAATACAAAGTAAATCCTTGAAACTTTCATCTCCAAGTGTGCCCACAGTCTCCGTGGCCAAAAGTGACCGACAAAAGTGAAAAATAATTATCACCTACCATATTATTATACATTATTTTTAATTCTTACTTTTATTTTATGTAAAATGACTTCCACTTGACCAATATGCTGTATGACATAAGATGTAATAAAAATAGAAAAATTATGTCTTTTTATTTATTTTTGGAATCACAGGAGCAAAAGTACATTATTATCATTTTTTTAAACATGTTTTTTTAATGTAAATTTTAATTTTATAAATCAAAATTATGAGTTTCTTCCTAAAACTTGTATTGTGTACATTTGCCCCTGTGATTCTCATCTTTTATTTTTATTTTGTTGAATTTGTTCCTCATTCTTTTTCTTACTTCCATGGTAAATAAAAAGAGGGTATATTAACATATTTTTTTTTAATTGGAAGAATTATGTGCAATTTAAATACATGCACTTTAAAAATAAATAATAATAAAACATTTCACAAGTACCTACTTATTGTATAAGTCTATACAATGGATTTTTCATAATTGCCTCTATAGAAGGCTTTGCATTTGAATCATGTATTCCAAAACTTTTAAATACATATCTACAGTGAACTGTAAGTAAAAGAGATGAACACTAGATAAAGCCGCACAGTAACCACATCATCATAACTTTTGGTGAGTTTGATGGATGATTTGTAATAATATTTATTCAAGTTATTATTTATCAATTTGAATAAATATTTATTTAAATTTTTTATTCGTGTTACTCGATTTTTATTTACATTGAACATCTTTTACAGTTAATTAGTATGTACATTGCATGAGTAACTAGATCATATTAAAAACAACCTTTTTTTAGATTTTATCCTTAGTAATTTCCCTTGGATAATTCCTGATTGCTAGACATCCCAATTTCTTATTCTTCTAAAGGTGGGGACTGACGTCCACATTTCGTCGTAACGTAACATTCGCGGCGAGCATCCGAACATCGGATGGAGTACTCGGAACGAGCTCGGCTCGCTGTACTGACTATACGAATGCTCGCATCGTAAAGTGTTACGTTACGACCAAATGACTCTGGTCAGTCCCAACCTTAACTCATATTGGTACCCAATGGTTACCACACATACCAATTAAGGCAGCAGCAGGCACCTCAGTGGTTGGAGCGCTACGTACAGCGCAGTCAAGGGATAACTGAAGAAGAGTCATTGATTCTGCAAGGGTCACAACCCTCAGCAATGAGGAATAAGACGGAGAAGAAGAACATATGCTATCCTAAAAAAATATTTAATTTCACAAGTTTGTTTTTGCTCTCCTGTAAAATTTGGTCCAAGACAGATTTGCCCCTTTGCCTTTACACTACCAAAGTGTTTAATTTTAAAAAAATTAGATAGATAAATTTTATGCATCCTTAGCGTATGAAATGTAGTAATATAGTAGTCTCTTGGGATGTCCAGGGCTCAGTACACAATTCTCTCCTTTTTCCTGGTCCTGGGTCAATTTGAAAGCAGTGTTTAGAGACAAACATCTTTGTTTAGTCTGTCACTATGTAGAAGACCATCCTTTCGCTCATGATGTATAAATATGAATGTTGGATGTATCAGAAGCTTGGATCAAGGAGGATGGACTAGACCACAGCGTAGGGGGGGCGGCGGAGACAAGGGGCAGGGAGACATCGGCAATGGACCCACTCCGGGCCTGCCAGACCTTAGGACTAATAACCTACCTGCGTTTAATAATGGTAAGAATTTATATGGCTGTTGCGGCTCATACTATGTTATATTCTGTGTGACAGTGAAAAGGAAGAAACTCTGCTAAAGGTATTTTGAGATCTTTGTACCAAAGATAAATATTGATAAATTTTTGGAAGCGTAAAGTGTCGCTAGTGGTGTTGCTTAGCCTGTTGTAAAGTGTACTGATTATTTTTCATTTTGACATCTCAACCAGATGAAGAAGAATGTGGAAGTCTGGGTATTTACAGGGCCTACAATCTGTTATAGGGTGATTTAAGTGATCACTTTATACATGAGTAACATTCACTATTCTACTCATGATTTACAACCACACTACTCATTTTTGGAACTCATATATTCTTCTTCATCCATGTTGAGATATCAAAATGTAAAAATAACTTCTCAATGGTGAAACCCAGATTTTGTGAACAAGGATTTGGAGACATCCAAAATGTTATACTGATTATTGACTTGTTTACTTGTATGTTGAGTGCTACAAACTTAAGTGTGTATTTTATGAAAGTATTAAATTATCATCATTGAATAAGAAATGAATTTAGGTGACTGTAAAATTTTGAATGTATTGAAGAATATCTGAAAAGAAATTTTGTACTACTGTAAAAAAGTGATGCATATATTATCTTAGACTAAGCGATAGCAAATGTTGCACTGTAACTTTACGGCACTTTCAGCAATTTATTAAATTACATTGTACACCAAAATTTTTCAACCAACCGTACTGTACTGCTCTCCCACTTGTGATACTCTATACACTGCCAATTTGTTTTGTTGTCATTGTGAATGTTATGCATATTAGTCACATTATATATGTGTAACTTCACCATTCTACCCATGATTGACAACCATTATATATTTTGACTTCCATATTCTGATTTTGACCATTAATTATTAAGATTTAAATAATTATCTCAATAAATTTGTATTGCAATGTACAAATAGGTGTTTGAACTTTCAGGAAATGGTAATACTAGTAATCAAGGGCATTCCCGAAGGGGTAATCACGGTTACTCCAACCATTACTTTAGGAATAGTGACCGCACACACAGAAATGGTGATTCTAGAAATACCGAAGGTAATTATTTCATTTTATCATATTCTGGTAATACCATCTCATGGAATAGTCTAAAATTACTGTAAATGTGACTATTCTGCAATTTAGATGGTAAAATGCAGTAATATCAAAAAGGCACTTTGTGCAGTAATATCAAAAAGGCACTTAAAACTCTTATTGACATTGATTTTTTGGTTTTTGTATTTCGCCATTGTGTAAAATATGAAAAGTAGCTCACAATGGTGTCTTTATATTGACCTAATATTGAATATGTCTTAATATTGAATATATGGAAGCGAAGAATAAAGGCAAACTAAATGCAATTTCTCAGACAGATATGCGACAGAACATTATATGATAGATGTCTCAATGATGAATGCAGAAAGATCACAAGTCTGAGAAAACCATCATAGATATAATAATGAAAGGAGTGTTGAGATAGTTCGGACATGTGAAGCGAATGAATGATGAACGGATGGTGAAACAGATTTACAGTGCCAATGTGGTTGGAAGAAGAAGCCGAGGAAAATTGAAGAAGATATGACATAATCGAATCCTTTAAATTATATGGGTAAGACATCGGGGCAATCGGCGTTCATGTGTGAGGATAAGCAATCTGCATACGTAGGAATTTAGCAACATATTCTCCTTGTCTATTCTTACAGGGAAGCGGTATGATGGTTTGTTAGTAAAAATCTAAAAATAACTGTGAATATCGTTGCTTTGCATCCATTTATCTGTAGAGTTACTTCTTAGATATAACTTCTTAAACTAATACTGAATTTTAGCATCTGTATGACAGTATTCTGCTCCTGTCCTGTTGATTCTAAAAACTAAGACTGTACAGGTACTTGTACAGGTACTTTTTATGGTTAAAAAGATAATAATTTTTTAATCTTTCAGTATTACTTTTATTTTTTGTCAATAGATGATTCACAACAAAAGACTTACAATACTCCTGCAGACCTGTCGGATGGTGAAGTAGAACAGCCGGTAGAGGGTAACTCACGAGGAAACCACCGGCATAAACGAGGACATCACAGACAACATGATAAATCATAAACCGACGCATTAATATAAAATAATTACGTATTATAACCCACAACTCGTTTATCTATGACTACGACAAGAGACAATCTCAAAGTTTAGTTTCAGAAAACATCACTGCATGCGGGAATAACTGCATATATTCAAATTATTGTCAGATGTATTTTTTTTGGCTGGTCCTGTGTGATAAATTACTGATGTTTCTTCGATGTTTTGACATTCATTAGTGGGGTCAAATGTATTATTATATTTTAAACAAGCAATCTTTGAATGTATGACTACAGTGGTATGTCTACAAGACAAATTTTCGAGATAGAATTTTTTTTATTATCCCATTTTGATTCTACATATGAAGGATGGAGTCGATTTATCAAGTAATATGTTACTGGGAGGCTTTTTTTTAGAACTGTAATGGAATTCAGGACATCTTTCTTAGAGAGAGCTATCATAAGAATCATTTAGAGTCTGAGGCAAAGAATTCATAAGTTATAGTTGAAATGTCAGATAGAAAATCAGTAATCACACAAGATCACCTTCAAAATACTTCATCGATGTATTAATTTTAAATCAAACACAGATTTTTTGAGTCTACTAAGTTGTATTTTATTAACAAAAAACACATAAAAAATTATATTGTGACAATTGTTTCGCCTTGTTAGGGCATTATCAAACGACATTCGTTTGATAATGCCCTAACAAGGCGAAACAATTGTCACAATATAATTTTTTATGTGTTTTTTGTTAATAAAATACAACTTAGTAGACTCAAAAAATCTGTGTTTGATTTAAAATTAATACATAAATTAAAATGGAGTTCTACAAATTAAACGCCAAGTCAATAAATATCTTCGTACTTGATTACATACATGAGATAAATTTTATTTTAGCATTTAATGTTTGATTATAATTATGGTGGTTAATATTTATTATAATATTGCATATGAAACTATAATATATACGAAATTATGGCTTGTGTATACATTGAAATATATATTTGAAGAGAATCTACATGAAAATAAGTATTCATTTTTTATGTTTAATTTATGTTATGCATTAAAAATACTTAAGAATTAAGTTTAAATGCTGGTACTTTATTAAAGTGGCATATGTATTTATTTGAGAAAAAAAATGGACTTTGAAATCATTTTTAATGATTCATTTTTATTAATGTTTGTTAATATTGTTAATATCATATTGTGTTTTTTTCAATTTTATCATTGTTTTTTCTTTATAATAATATATTATTGATCTCAATAGCTTTATTTGTTATTATTATTCCATAAGTACCAGAAACATTCCAATATTTTCCAGAGCTAAACAAAGTCAACTTATTATATCTTGACATAATATTCTGGGTGCACTGGAAAAAAACCTTAACTTGAAAATATTCAATTTTGACTTACTGATGTATATTACGAAGTTTTCAACGTTCTATAAACTGGCGAAATACACTAAGTAGTTTGAAATGTCAATTATATGTGGTTTTAAAAGTGAATTCAACTTTAAGTTTAATAGCGGGTATTTTATTCAGGCTAAAAGCTTTATATAACAGGGATTATTCAAACAGGGATTTAAGAGTTAACGTTTTTTGCCAGTATACCCACGATATACTGTAATGATATCACACCAAACTGCGCCTCAGGACATTCGGTGATAACTATGGTTATATAACATTTTATATTTCAAAATTAAACGGAAAGCTAATAATTAGTTCAAAAAAACTCCTCAAAATTACACTTTCTTATTTAAATATACATGTAAGGAATAATTAACTGCTAGTTTATAAATATTACTTGTTTCAATAATATATTGTGCAGGCATCTTTCATTATTTGAATTACAATTCAAGATTTCTTGAGTATGTTTTTTCAAGTACATTTCAAGTTTATTGTCACTTTTAACAATATCTCTCTAGCTCCTTCCCCGAACAGAGATAGTTTTTGGAATGAAACAGGTCTAAATTATGAGAGAGAAAAATCATGTAGCATGTTATTTACTTTTGACATGCTCTAACGGGAGACAACGCTGGATCAAGTACTTCACCACTTACTGAAAAGGGTTGGAAATATACATACATGTTTGTAAATTAATACCAACATGCTATTCTCCCCTCCATTGGATGCTAATGCCTGGTTACCTATGCTAAGAGTAAAATCATAGATGTCAAAACAACAGATGCCTTTATTTAAAAAAAAAAAAAAACACCTCAAAATAAATCATATTTTCACGAGGCTTGAAGCTGTATTGCTTGTATAATACATGCATGTATAATATCTCTCTAGTTCATTTCACATTTGTGCGTATTTGATGGTTCAGAAATTTACATTTTCTACAAGAAAAAATTGACTGATATAAATATGCATAGTGTCGGTTCGTAGAATAAATTAATCTTACTTAGTAATAATATTAGCCTTTCGAAGAATCGTATGATGTAATTTTGTAAACAATTAGAATGTAGAGATACTAACACTCATTTTAGTCATATTATCACATTGTCACTCATAAAAATTAAGGTTCATTAGTATTTTATTATTTTATGATCAATATGTTTCTCATGTGTGTTCTTTTTATAAACCCATTTGTGCAAAACCCAAAACACAAGTGCAAAGCTTATTGGGTTACACTACAAGTTATGTAGACATGGCAGAGATTGATTAGATTCATTGCGGAGAGGGTATTGTTTTGCATTTTTTCATACCTTCCCTTGGATGAGTGTATAATGTGAAGAAGTCGCGGGTTATACATTTGAAAAATTACATAGCACTGTATTTATACAACGATATTATATAAATGAATGACAAAATTCTTTATTAAAAAAGATAAAAGACGTTTATCTATTTAATCCATGTCTTGACAATGTATTCTTAAAGAACTTAGTGCTTGTCCTGGCTTTTGCTAAAATTTGTATATATGTATATTTATATATATATATATATATATATATATATATATATATATATATATATATATATATATATATATATATATATACATATATATATATATATATATATATATATATATATATATATATATATATACATATATATATATATATATATATATATATATATATATATATATTTATATATATATATATATATATATATATATATATATATATATATATATATATATATATATATATATGTATATTTATAAATATATATATTTTTATATATTTATATATATATATATATATATATATATATATATATATATATATATATATATATATATATATATATATATATATATATATATATATATATATATATATATATATATATATATATATATATATATATATATATATATATATATATATATATATATATATATATATATATATATATATATATATATATATATATATATATATATATATATATATATATATATATATATATATATATATATATATATATATATATATATATATATATATATATATATATATATATATATATATATATATATATATATATATATATATATATATATATATATATATATATATATATATATATATATATATATATATATATATATATATATATATATATATATATATATATATATATAAATATAATGATGTAATAAAAAATATTGATGGGTATATTGTAGAAAATTTTAAGTACCTATAAAATATGCCTTAAATTTATTATTGCATATATTGTATAATGAGTATGTATTAGTTTTTGAGAAACTTTAATATAATATATTTTATACATTTAAGCATCTAATAAGCGTGTGCGACAATGTGTCGCAACATTTTATGAGCTGGTCTACTAACCCAATTTCTAGATATTCATGATAGTAAAGCTTTGCTCTTTGATAAATTTCAAGAAAATATGACTATAATTTTTAAAACCCAAAAATGTGAAGAATATTGTTGTATAATTTGGATTGTGGTCCTGTGATTGATGATGTAAAATCTTAAAAGAGTTTTTATGATTACAACTCTTCCACTTGATTTCCATTTTCAAACTTAAGCCACTAAGGCTTATTTGAAAATATAAATAAACTGAAATATTTGATCATCTTAAGAATAAAAATATTTACTGTGTTTAAAAAAGGAAAATAAATGCTGGGGATATTATTTCAAATAAATTATAATTATACTCGTACATTATCAAATGTTTTAAAATTACTTGTATCAAAACTCTATGAATTTGGAGGTCCTAGGATACTCTTTTAACCCTTTGGTAAATCCGGTAAAAATACATACCATTTTAAAATACACTATTAAACTAAGTCCTTAATATACTTGAAAATACATAATATAAATAATACCCATACAAATAAGGTTCATCGACCATTGGGTGGGACAAATGAAGTTCTGTCAAATAAAATTTGCTGTGTAACCGACAGACCACAATAAAGATGGGGACATATTTAATAAGAATGTGTGGCCTATCCAGGAATTAATTTGTGGCGTCACAAATTCCCTAATGAAAATTTTTGAAGGCCATTTGTCCTATCCAATGGCGGGAGAACCACAAATAATTAAAAATTTATGTACAATGTACTGTTGGAAACAATTGCAATATGTAAGCAATAAAAAACTGTATTAGAATAATTGAATAGAATCAGGTAGTTTAGAATCTGTGGTGAGTAGTTTCATTATCTAAGGATTTGATTTAAGACGGTTTCTCCACGAAGAAATTTCTCTAATCGGCAGTTTATTAAATGATATTAAAACACATTGATAGACAGAGTAGCCAGGACACCAGAAAAGATTGTGAATTGTCTTTGTGATGGATAGTTTTGATTAAAGCATGATTCTGAAACATCAGTATTTTGTATGTGTTCATATAATATTAAAATTTTACTTATATTTATCAAGATGATAAGAAAAGTTTTGATTCTTAATAAAGCAGACAAAATTTGACGCTTGCTTTGTTACCATAGACAAAATAATGGAAAACACCAGAGATAAAGGTTTTCTGTAATCAAAATTCACATCATTTTCCATAAATAAGCAATCGCAAAGCGTCTATCAACTTTTCACATACCATAGATGAGCAACTTCACAGAAACATTTGACGATCTCATTGACTGTGTCCAGGGCTCCTTTCTGTCATGGAGGTGTAAATGTATCAATGATTACTATCATGTAGAATTTTCTCATCAAATATTTCAATGCATTTCATCTGACTATTCTAATACTTAGTTTACATTTGTAACATAAGCGAGATGGATTTGCCAAATTTAATATGAGGTTAAAATAATTTAGTATCACAAGATGTCGGTAGAAACATCAGCAGAAAAAATATTTTGGCTGATTGCTGGCAAATGTCACTTAATGAATAATTGACAACATTGCAAATTTCTGAATAAATTAGTAAATATGATCGACCTTCTATTGCGCGGTTTGATGTATTCTTAGAGGATATCTTTTGAAAACTCATAATAAAATATAAATTTCTTTTTTGAGTAATCTTATTTTCTACTTTGTTTCCAAAATTTTTACATTTTAATATTCATATTCACAACTTTTTCCATGAACGTCACTTCCGTGAATACCAAGAAACAACTGCTATAATTTTTAATTGTTTATTCAATTTAGTTTGTAGGGCATTATGCCATTGTGTGCCGATTAGACGTTTTAGCTACCACTGTCATCTTGGGTTATCTGGGTGATGTTTCAAATAATTTTATGATTCAGTAAACGTTATTTAAAACATCACTCAGTTCTCTCATGTTTTTGTCCAGCAATGAAGTAGAATGAAAAATAATGTTATATTTTTAAGTTGTACTAAAGTGGTTATGTAATTTATTTGAAATTTTGTATTATGAAACGATATTAATTTGTTATTTTATTAAAGTATTTCACATTCAAATAATACATGTATACAGTACCTACAATTACTTAGTTACATAGATGGCACCATGTTGGTGATTTTTTTCACTAACAAGATACTGTCAAAATAAGGAGGAATTCAAAAATGATATTTTTATTTAAGAATGCTATAAAATACTAAAAGTGCATTGACTTAGAATTGAAATATTACAATTCATTGAAACATTTCACAAGTTTTAGTTTTTAGTGCTTAATTATTGGTAGAGATCAAATCAATATCGGATTTTTGAAAAGTAATGGATTCAACTAAACATTCAAATGATTTAGGAAATTCTTGAAATCATAAGATTAATTCCATCACCATTTTTGACATCGAATAGTATTTCGAGGAAAATAGATTTTCTTGTTTTTTTTTTTTTGTGCTTTTTGTTACCTACTTTAAAATGTTAGTTATTATCTACATAGCAATGTCAAAACATTTTTATAAAAATATCGCTGTTTTCCAAAATGTGGCATTCATTTTGATTCCCATGTCTTTCATTGTTAAAATTTAAACAAATATTCCCAAGTCAATAAAATAAATACTGTCCACATTTTTACAGTGAAATATTTTGCCATTTGCTTTGGCTTCCTTATTTAAAGTGCAAAAAAAAAATGTGAGTACTCAAATATTGTGATCAAAAAAGCTATTGAAATTTAATTACAAAAAATATATTATACAAAAAATAAATGATATTCAAAAGAAAAGTGTTTTATTTAAAATCCAAATAAAAAAAAATGGAATAATACACGAGAAGGAACACTGACAAGTGTGAAATATTATTTTTGTACAACAGAAACAAAGTAATTGTAATGAAAACACTCGATTTTTACCACTTGAGTTATATTTATTTTAACAAGTAGTTTATATTCAGACCTGAAGATAGAAGCATCTGTAGCTTCTGAAACTAGTTGCTGAAATAAATATAGCCCAAGTGGTAAAAAAACATTTACAATTTCATCACGTCTTACCACAAAGTGAATGCCGAAACAATAGAAAAACAAAGTATTCTTTCCAAAAGCACTCGTAAACGAGTGGAGGCTTTAAAATTTGTACAAATATTGCAATGAAGATAAATAAAAGCCTGTAAAAAATAAGGCTGCAGCTTTTCTAAATATGCCCATTAAAATAATATTTATCTGTATCCAAAAGTGGGTGCAAAACGGCTTCTGAGGTTGGAAAGTATTTATAAGTATATTACAAAAACGTTCCACATTACAGATTCCTGAAGTAAAAAAAAGAAGGCCGAGGAAATACTACCAAAAGCCAAGAACAGGAGAAACCTCAGACAATAAAATCATTACAATGTGATCAAATTGATCTTTGTTCATTAAAATGTAAAATACTTAATACTGCGTATTGTCTTACATAATTTTGGTGCATGCTAAAGAATTTTTCAAAAATATCCCGCAAATAGATTATGATCTTTTTGATTAAAAAATTAGATTTAAGCTTTGTACTGACATTTCTTGGTGGAAATGCATTCAATAAAATAAATACATTTTATTTCACCAGTGCAGTGACTGGGTTTCGTCACAACCAACATCACCAGTCTGATGATGTTGGTAACTATGAAACCCGATCAATGGTCAAATATGCTGAAAAAACTATTTATTACAGTATTTTATCGTATCAAATTTAAAAGTAAAATTTAGTTGCCAGAAAAATATTGCTTCATTGCAATAAATCCGCCATTGTCTGCTTTGCAAAAAGTTTGGAATAAAGAAAAACATTAATGTTTATCTTAGTTCTGGTTTCAAACATGTCAAGAATTAAAAAAAAATTATTGCCATAATTTGGAAATATATTTTATGAGTAGGTACTTAATTTAAAAATTTTCGTAAAAAATACTCATTCTAAATTTGAATAATGGTATAAAGAAAATATTACCATCCTTTATTTTAAAGTTTACTTTACTGTTCCCGCCTTTTTGTATTCAACTATAATTTTTATTTGTGAAATTATAAAACATTATAATGTGTGTAAATATTGGAGATAAATTTCCTGATTTTACTGGAATCAGTACCATGGGGAACATTCAGCTGCATGATTGGATTGATAAATCGTAAGTAATGGAGATTATTTTTTACTAATTTTCCATAGCATGTCATTAACAAAAAATCCTCACTTCTGTATTGATAGTCCTTACTACCTTAATGTGTTTTTTTTATTTAAAATAATAATAATCAGGTATATTATTTTATTAGTATTCACCATTTGATGGTGAAAAGGAAAAACAAGGAAACGAGTTAGTTGTGATAAAAGATCACGGATATTGTTTTGAATATTAATAATTTAAAAAAATCATTAATTTAGAAAAACAAAAAAACTATCTAGTTTGATATTGTCATTAATCAAAATGGTGTTCGGTGATTACAGTACTATTTTATTCAGAACATAACTGATTCAAATTTTTCTGTTTATTAATTTATTATGACCACAGCATGTATGGGTTATATTGATAGTTAAATATTTATAGATCAATTTAAATATCAATATATTATTAATTTATATTGCCACATAATAAATATCCGATACCTTTTGCTCACCAGAAAAATATTTTAACTGCCAAACTTTTATTTTATCTTGTAAAGAATTATAAATTCCGGATTTTCTTCGAGGACATGGGTGTAAATTTATGTTTCATCTTATAATGGGTACAAAGAACAACATTGAAACCCTACTTACTCAAGTTAAGTCACTTTTCTGCGTGTATGTATATCTTTTATTTATTGTCTAGGCATTCCCTTTGTGGTAAGGCATGATGAAATTGTAAATGAAAACAAAAATAAATAAAACTAAAGTTTTTTACCGTTTAAATATTTATTTCTTTTTAAGGACTAGTTTCGGAAGCTACAGATGCCTCCATCTACGGGTTTAAATATGTAAATGTTTATATTTCAATTCACTTCAATTTATTTATTTAATTAATGCAATTAACAAATACATTACAAACTAAAATTTAAGGCGCATACAAAAATCTAAAATAAGCAAGAATATTATTGCTAAAGATGTAGAAGAATCCCGCTTAGGAATACTCCTTCAGACACATGGAATAGATCAATATCCAGCGTGATATTGTTCAGCATAGCGGTAGCTCTTCCTACAGGCATAACCATCGGCAGGTCGGTCCTGTATATAGGAATGTGAAACAATCTATGCCGACGCTGTCTTAAGTAATTATCGGGAACATACAGACCAATGCTCCGGATAATTTCAGGATTATCAATCTTACCGCGCAACAATCGATAAAAATGCGTCATCAAATACACATTCCTTCCGGTCTCTAGTATTTAAAACCGTATCTGTAGCATCTATAAATGCTACAGTTCTGAAACGACTGTTTTTTTTTGTTAAGGGATCTTGATTGTTAAACGAAGTTAAGGGATCTTGCATCCCTTATGTCACTGCGACCATATTAGGTCTATTGTGACCTCTCTCTGTATCACAGCTCACTCTCACGACCTACATGAGTAATGTAGCTCACGACCTGTCTTGGTGGTAGGAGCTTCACCTTCTCGAAGTCCAGTAGAGGTCCTCCAAGGATGTGACTTTGTTTGCGAGCGAGTGCGTCACAATTATAGAGAATGTGGATTGGTGTTTCGTTATCCTCCAAACAAAATCTGCATACTGGGGAGTCATGTAGTTCAATTTTTATCATGTGTTTCCTCAGTTTGCAGTGTCCTGTCAAGGTTTTGGTTAGGATCCTTATTTGTTTTTTGCTAAGCTTTAGAGCTTCTGTGGTGAATTTCCACGAGTACCCCATGATCAGTTTGAAACGACTGTTAAAAAAAATAATAATACTCAAGTGGTAAAAAACAAGTGTTTTCATTTACAATATATGTATATTTAATATACATAAATTTATTAAAATTCAGTGAACCAACCTTCTTAATTTTGCGATGGGCATAGCAAAACTATAATAATAGATGAAATCCTGTCAGGGTTGATAACATCCACCTGTTGGTTCAATTTAAGAGAAAATAAAGAAAACTTTCAGTTGGTGTCTGCTAATTTCCGTGACCAAACCATTTGGCCACATATGCTCCACCGAGTTGACCGCCTTTGCGGAGATAGAGCCAGAATTGAAGAAGAGGAATGTGAAGCCGCTTATCTTGGTTTGCGACACTCTTCAAACAAATCTTCAGTGGGTCAACAACATCATCAACTCCTCTGGTAAATATGTTATATGATTCCGAAATGATAAATCTAGACTAACTAACTCACCATCACGCCACTTCCCCGCAGGGGTAGGCAGAGAGAATAGAAGGCCACACCACTCTGTCCTTGCAAACATTCTTCGCCTCTTCCACGTTCATACATCTCCTCATACATACACGGCGATTGTTACGACTCCTAACCTGACCACTTTCAAGTATTTGGCATACCTGATCGTGCCATGTTTTTCTCGGTCTTCCTCTGCTTCTCTTCCCAATTACATTTGCCTCATAAATTTGTCTTACCGTTCTTTCCTCACTCATTCGTTCTACATGTCCAAACCATCTCAACACACCTTTCTTAATTTTATCGATAACGCTTATCTCAGCTTTGCATTCCTTCCTTATTTCACTATTCGAACATCTATTATACATCGTTTTGTCGCACATTCTTCTGAGAGATCGCATTTTGACTGCATTCAGTCTACTTTCTAGACTGAATGCAGTAAATCTAGACTATACTTAATAATAATAATAATAATCTTGGATGATTTATATAGCGCCATTTTCGTAAAAAACTACCTCAAGGGCGCTTATACAGGTATGGATTATGATATGAAAATGATAATGAGAGAAAATTAAAAAAACATATTAATGAAAAACGTCGTCAATCGGCTGAGTCTGAAGGCAGGAAAGTGGAGCCGCCGTATTGTTGCGCTTTCTTCTCGGGCTGGAGCATGGCCAAGATGTTGGACAGGACGCCTCACTGTGTAATGGTAATGCCGGAGAACAGCTTGTTATGGTCCCGTCAATGGTGCATAGGACACTGCATCATATAGAAACGCAGTGTAATTTGTATTGTCATATACACAAAAGGAAAAGTGACCAGCCCTACACTTCAGGGTAATATTGAAGATTTGATTGATTCACTTTGTGGTAATATCTATCTATTTTTAATTTATAGATACCACTATTTCTATATCTGTATTGTCTATGTTATCATTGATAAAATAATAATATTAATAAACAAAAGTAAGAAACCCCCTCTTCATTCTCAACGTCCTGAGGGCACAACACTAAAATTAGCTTAGCTTTATAATATTTCAATCAATACCACTACTCATTATAAAATATGTAGTAGTATTTACCAAGTAAAACTTAAATAAACCCTTATCCACACCCTATGGTGCATAGGGTACTGCATTGTATCAACACAGTTTTATCTTGGTCATTACTTACATGAAGGAAAGGTAATCACTCCTGAGCCTCAGGGACCAGTCCAGGGTGATATTGAATAAATGTTAGAGTGTAAAATCAGTAATATTTATTCCCCCCCCCCCCCCGGAAATAGAACCCGGGACCTCCAGCACGGTAGCTAAACACACTAGCTATTACACCACAGAGGCAGACAGTATCTGTGAGTGAAAAATCACTTATATTTATTTTGCCCTCCTGGTAATTGAATCTGGGATGACCTCTAGCCTAACGCGATAACCACTTCACTACAGAGGCAGACAGGATATTGCTGTTGATACAATAAATGTTCTTTTTCAGGCGGACGAATGGAGCAGTTTCCCTACCCCGTGATAGCGGATTCTGACCGAAGACTGTCCACTTTCCTGACCATTCTGGACATGGAGCACGTGGACTCCGAGCGCATTCCTCTTGCTGCCAGAGCCGTGTTTCTGATAGACCCAAATGCCATTCTGCGCTTCTACATGGTGTACCCGGCCGACATAGGGCGAAACATCATGTAAGTATTATTATTTTTTAATTTTTTAAAAGAGAAATATTTGTGTTTTTATTATATACTTTTAACCCTTATCTGCACCTAATGGTGCAAAGGGTACTGCATCAAGTTGATGCAGTGTTATCTTGACCATTACTTACATGAAGGCAAGGTGATCACTCATGCGCTTCAGGAACCAGTCCAGGGAATCTCCCCCTCCATAGGAATCGAACCCGGGACCTCCAGCACGGTAGCTAAACACGCTGACCATTACACCATGGAGGCGGACAAACCATTTATTAATTACAAAAATATTTCAATTTCATACTATTTCTATGAGTCTAAGCGGCTCATTATTAGAAATAGGTATCAAGTTGTGATAGAGCGGGTTCAAAACCGAGAAACTCTGACTAGAGAGTCCGTGACACTAACCACGGAACCACAACCCGACACTTATAAAATCTACTTCACTATTTATTTTATTTCATTCATTTTTCTCAAATTTACTACAAACATTCAACATTCACAATGGTGAATCAATCATGGGTAGCAATGGCTACCCATGATTGACAACCACACTACTCAAATTTTGGAAGTCATACACATATGATCAATCTCACGACATTCCGTGATTAAATTCACAACAGCGATCTATCTTAACACATGTGTTAAGTAATCACTTAAACAGCCTATGACAGGTTGTAAGCCCTGTAAATACCCAGACTTCGATATTCTTCATCAATGTCGAGATGTCAAAAATGTTAAATAACTGCTAATGGAGAAACCCAGATTTGTGAATAAGTATTTGGACGCACTCAAAATGTTGCGAATAGTTGTTTTGTTTGAGCATATGAATAAGACGGTAACAATAAACATGGTTTCAGGGAAATCCTCCACATTACTGACTACCTGCAATTAACTGACAAGAAGAAAGCTAAAGCGCAGAACGAAACGGTTTGTAGCCATAATTTATATCTTTGTTACATCATAAGTAAAACTAAATATTTTTATATAAAAAAGATGATTAAATAACCAAATCTGTTAAGGGGATTTCCCCTCAGAATTAAATTTCCGAACGCGGACGATGACGCAAGGGGTCGGTCGTGTCATCACGCCTGATTTATTCAAAAAATGCGTATTGAATAACTTTTTTGATTTTTCAATATACACAAAAAAAAATATTTTTATCTTTTTTTTAACTCCTTTCAATAATTGTTTTCTTTTTAAAACCATATAATTATTTAGAACAAAAACTTTAAATTTATTCATTACAAAAAAAGTATTTTAAGAAAAAAAATCAATGTAAAATTTTACCTGGATTTAGAGAAAATTAAGTTGGGACTTAACGAATGCTACTAATATTTGATAGAATTTTTCGTATGAATTTTTTTTTACGTCACATAAATAATGTCGAAAAAATGGAAATCAAAATATTTACAGTCAAACTTTATTCAAAATTTCAGATTTCTCCAGATGCTTCAACATCCGCAATGGAGCCAGATAATTCTCTCAAAAATCGTCTAATGAAAACTATACCAGATTTTAATTTTCTGACCAAAATGCCTCAGCTTAATCCATACCACTAATTTTGTTTGTCATTTCAAAAATGTTAATCTACCGAATATTATAACTATCAATACAAATTAAATTATTATTTTTTGAAGTACATGATTATGTAAAATTTAATATTTCAATAAAAATTTACTTCAAAAAACCTTTTTTCTACTATCCCCAGTTAAGATTCCCGTGTCATGAGACATCTCATACCTAATTATAACTAAAAATAATTTTGTTATAAAATCTCAAACACATATCTTATCATAAATCAATTATAATGCCAACTTGTTCGAAGTAAACAGTTTCTTTCTTAACACATTGCTTGCAGGAAACGCTTATAAGCGTCTTTAACATGCTGGTGGTAGAGAGCGAGGAGACGCTTATAAGCGTTCTACTTGCTTACTTTTGGTAGACCGCGAGACAACAAAAAACATTGTACAGATCGTAGTTAGGTTTGTGGTTATTTGTGATTAGTATACGATCCTAATTAGGGTCAGGGTTGATAAAAAAAAACCGCATGACAACAATGTGTTAAGAATAATTAATATGTACTAGGAAGAAACTGTTTACTTTGAAGACGGTCATCATTAAAATTAAGTTATAATAAGATACTACAATTTTACAACAAAGTCATTTTGTAAGTTATATGTATGTATAATGGAAAATTACAAATACACTTCTTGTACTGGTTTGAAAATACCAAACACAATTCACCTTTTGACAATACCTTCATCTTGCTAAGGAAAACAGAGTGATCAGCAACCAATTTTGGTATTCTCGGGTCAGACTAAAAAAAAAATTGTCTAGCCTCACTAGAAAAATGCGGAGCTTCGGGAATACAAAAGTTAAATACAAATCAACCATTTTATTTCTCCTTAATATGTATTTCAACATTTATTGTTTTCGGTTACAAAATATTGTACAATTTGAGGTGTTTTTTATAGTTTGGTTAATAAATACAGTAGAAATATTTTTCATTAAAATGAATATTAAACTTTGGTACGCTTCTTACTTCACACGAGCCAGAAGCAATTCTTAAGGCACTTAAGAGTTGTAAAAAAAAAACTTGTTTAACAAAAATAATAAAATAAGTATTTTGAATTAACTCAGAATACCCGAACCAATAAAAATAAATAAATATATTATGCATGCTTATTATAACAAAATAAAATTATACTCAGTTACACGGTCACTGAAGTGCCAAGAAAAACATTACAGTAAAACCTTGATATAAAGGACTAATTAGGGGAAGGGGGTGTCCGGTAAAGCCAAAAGTCTGTTATATAAAAATAGGTTTAAAATAAATCAAAAAACTTTAAAAAAAATATGAACACTACATATTACGATATAAATAAACAAACAAATTCTAATTATTGTCTTTGGACACTTGTCGTGAAGTGACATTGCTGTTTGATATTGAACACTTGCATTCGGTAGTTCTGCTTTGAAAAAGATCATGTTTTGTTTGCACTTTTGAAGTTTGCTGAAGGGAATTCCCTAATATACAATCACTGCGGCTAGGCGCAATCTATAAGGACGGAGTTATGTCTCAAATTCTAGTGCTAGATGTATGACGTGATTATCATGGCTGCTAAAAATTGTTTACACGCGGCGCCACTTGAATTTAATAAGCATGTAAAATAAGATGTTTTTATATCCAAGTTCATTAAATAAGAGGTCCGTTATATCGAGGTTTTACTATTTGAGAATATAAATAATATAATAATAATAAAACCCTTATCCGCACCCCATTGGTGCATAGGGCACTGCTTCATATAAACGCAGTGTCATCTTGATCGTTTACACATGAAGGAAAGGTGATCAGCCCTCCGCTTCAGGTACCAGTCCAGGGTAATATGGAATAAATGTTTCAGTGAAAAATTCACTTATATTTATTTGACCCCCCCTGGGAATCGAACCCGGGACCTCCAGAACGGTAGCCGAGCGTGCTGACCATTACACTACGGAGGCGAGATTATATAAATAAGGGAAACTGTTACCATATTAGTAAAATGCAGTTATAGAAGTACGTATGTATATATATGTTTAACTTTTTTATAAAATAATTTCATATATTTAAAGTCCTTAGTTAATTGCTGACTTTTACTTAAGTATTTTGCTAGGTTATGCTGTGTATTGTTGGGACTTATTTTCAATGCTTCATACTATGTTGCAGTGCTCATCATGAGGGCTGATATAACTAAAATGTTTATGTCTTATTATGCGCTTCTAATTTGCACAGTAAAACAGATATAAGTGTATATATTATATATATAAATAACCATAAAAATTAATGTGGCTTTTATGATTACATAGTACGACATTATAACCGAGTTTCACTTATTTAAAAACAGTAGAATTCAAATATTTCAAAAAACAGAATGTGATTCAAAATAGCAGAAGGGTTGAAATCCACGAGGGTTCAGGTGTGATTTTGTTATATTTAACAAAACTACTCAAAAAAAATTATAGAAAATCACCACTGATAGCTTTTTCACTTGAATCTCCACAAAGTTTCGACTATTATGTGTTTGTGATAACCACCTATGCAATGGCATAGTACATATGCTCTTCTGTCAACCATTCCAAACTGTGAGACATGACACAAAAAAGTGCATTTGTTCACAAAATCATTTAAATATTTTTTTATCTCTAAATTTAATCACAGAATTTGCTTTACAAAGATGGCATTTTACAAATTAAAAAGGATTATTATAGTACTAACCAAATATTATCACATATTATACCCATTATGGTTTTCACCCCTAATAATGATTTAAACGCTTGTAATAATATAACAATAGTTCTGCATAGAACAATATCACGCTGTGTTACTTAATGATGTATTTTTGTGCGTGTACAATGTACGAATGAAAAACTTGCTTCCAGCCGGAGTCGGAAGCGTTTGAATTTAAAATATTACCAAATAACCAGCAAGTTTCGGTCTTTAATTCGGCATAGGGGCTGATTAACAAGTTAACGATTGAATTTTTAAAGTTTTCATCTAGTAAGGGTCCGATTTCTGAGTCTAAAACGCCTTCCTCGCAGCTAAGATTAGCGGCAATTTTGACAAGACAGTCGACGGACACTTTGTCATCGTCCCAGTTTGGCTGGTTGACGGTGCAAACTAGTTGGGATATAACTTTAGTGAACATTTTGATAGCGGCCAGCAAAGGAATAAGTGTCGGGTCGCTTGAGAATACAAAAAGAAGCTTCAATATGTAGTTGGAGAGACGGCGGTGCGGTGCGATGTGCTTGATAATCTCTTGTTTCTGTAAGTGACTGTAAAGTAAAAAAAAATGAAGAATTAATAGCGGAATAATAATTAAATTATAAATACAACACTTGTTTTTTAATTATAAATAAAACACAGTGGTTAGAGCACTACGTGCAGCGCAGTCAAGGGATAACTGGAGAAGAGTCATTGCTTCGACAAGGGTAACAATCCTCGGTAATGAGGACCAAGACGGAGAAGAACAATTATACTGTTACGACTAGTTTTAGTAGCTGCAGATGCTTCCATCTACGGGTTTGAATATAAACAGTTTATATTCGAGCCCATAGATGGAAGCATCAGTAGCCTTCGAAACTATACAATACATACTCAAATGGTAAGAAACTAATGTTTTATTTATAATTGAATCATGTCTTACCACAAAGTGAATGCTGAAACAATAAATGACAGAATAATAATAATTTCTGCAAGTGACTAAAATGGACAATTAATGGAGTGAATTAATGACAAATTTGTAAAGAAAGTTATCAATATGCATTCACTAAATTGTTGAAAAAATAGAACATTCTATAAAGAATGTTGCAAAGGCCAACTTGATCACTAATTATATGAAAGCCAGATGATCAGTACTGCCCTCCAGATTCTTGAATCTAGGAGTATGTAGAATGTGTTATGGAATATAGATGATGCAATATGGGTAAGCGAATGAGCTCATGGTGAGGGACATTACTACTATATAGGAAAAGGGAATAGAAGAGAAATAGAAGTTAGTAAAAGGAGGAGAGCAGCAATGGCTATTGTATACCCACACTTGTTCAAGTTTGCTATGGTCACAATATTTATCATAAAAAACCATAAAAATCTTCTAACCCTTACCCGCACTGAATAGGATTTTGTGGAGTTACACTGTTCATTAATTACACGAAGGCAAGGTGACCACTCCTGCGCTTCAAGTACCAGTCCAGGGTAATATTAAATGAATTTCAAAGTGAAAAATCAATCATATTTATTTTAACCCCCTGGGAATCGAACCTTAGCATGCTAGCCAAACGCACTAACTACTACGCTACGAAAAGGAATAAATCTTGAACTCACTCCACTAAATTGTAGTTGGCAGGAAGGAAATGGCCCAAGGCGTATGCCCCTGCATTTATAACATCTTCATGGTTGTTGGAATGTAGGAGAGGAATAACTTTTTCTACGAATCCTTGAGCCTTCAGTATTGCCGCTACATTCACATCACTCGCAGCCAGATTCCCAAGAGTCCAGGCGCAGACCTCCTAAAAATGTTATAAACTCGTTAGACATCTGACAATTATAAAAGGTAAATGAAAAGGAAACAAACTGTAAATGAATTCACCAAGTTTCTAAAGGAGTGGAGCAAATGTCCATAATTTGGTTTACAATATTCATATAAAAACATTAAATATTTAATTCCTTCTTTTCTGACTTTAAAATGAGGCAGGCGCAGAAGGTAAAAATATCCATCCCGTCCTTAAGCATCAATCGACCGAACGGGTTAAAATACCTTTCCCGTCCATAGTGTGCTACGATAGTTTTTGTATTTTTTATTTGTGCATTTAGATTTTCGTAAAAAGAAGATTAAAAAATATAATGAAAAATGAATAAACATTAGGAATTCCAGTAGTGATCATGTCTTTAAGAACAGTGTCCGTCCATGGTTGCTTCTCATTGGAAGGGACAAGGTAGAAAGTGAATTAATTAAAGTAATTATTTTATTGTTAAACCTTTATACTGTAAATTGTTATTGTATCTATTGTATGTAACGTATATAATCTAATAATAAAAAAAAATTGTATTAACATGTAAGTATTTCGGCTCAACACAGACCATACCTAAAGAGCCGCAAATACATATAGTAAAAATAAAAAAAATGTATGTATCCATGAAATAAATAAAAAATAAAATGATATTTATCTTTTCACATTTATATGTATGTTATATCTTTAAAGAAAATTTTAATAAATATAAAATTTTAAAAGGTTTTTCAAAGTTGCTAATTAAATCATATTTACTCTTTTAGTTATTGCCATAAAGCGTTAGAAAATGCATTTATTATATACGGACCACAAGTTTAGGGTTGCCACTGTCCAGGTAGGTTACCAGATAAGCTCCAGCTGAAATGGCTACCGTTTGACAAGTCTTGACTGGTCCCAGGGCAATGTTGCATAAGCACTCTGCCGCTAGCAACTGTTTTGTTGAGTTTGACCCTGCAACAGAAAGTTTAATATTATTTTTTACAGAACATATGAAACTACTCATATAAAACATACCAAGTAATAAACATAGATACTTGAATTGATTTTAAAACTAATACAATTTGAGATAAGAAAATATAAAATATTCATTCACAAGGTTGTGTGAAATTGGCTCATACTCGGAGTTTTCACCATCAATAGGCATCCTCCGATTGCTTAACATAATATTATCGTCACTATTTACTTTAAGTATAACAATTGCTTTCAACATCATGAATCTGACATTGAAAGGGCAAAAATTAGGCTTAAAAAAAGGATTTCCAGTTATCACTAAACTTAGTTTAATCTATTTGTCAATATTATATAGACAAATTAGAATTTTAGAAACGCGTCAATGATACAAAATCCTAGCTCGACCATCTAAATCAGTGGTTCTCAACCGTGTTGGAGGTACTGAACCCCACCAGTTTCATATGCTAGATCTATTAAATATACTAGATCTATTGGATAAATTAATATATTGTATGTCGTATAATTTTTCATAATATTTGATATATTCCTTTCAAATCAAGATCAATCAGAACCTAAAATCTGGCGGTATCAAAAGTCTGCGTAATCGGAGGGCATGTATGACTAGATGTATGGATGTGAAGGAGGCGAGGAGTGTATGTCAGGACAGAAGAGTGTGGCGTTCCATCCTCTCTGCCTACCCCTGCGGGGAAACGGCGTGATGGTAGTAGTAGTAGTAGTAGTAGTTCCTTTCAAATAATATACTAGATCCATAGGATAAATGAATATATCATACATCGTATAATTTTTCATAATATCGTACAATAAGTGGGGTGTGTGTTTTGACCTCCGCCGAACCCGGGAGACTGTCTCACCGTAATCCTGGGGTTCGAGCAAACCCAGGTTAAGAACCACTGATTTAAATATGCTAGTATCATTGTCGGTATATCAACGGGCAGTGGTTTTGACAAAGTGTGGAGTCGATATATTGATTCTCAGCACTGTAACAATTAATTATAACATCGCCAAATGCATACTAACATGGATAATACAAACTTTAGTTTCGAAGCGCCCTTGAGGTAGTATTTTATGAAAATGGCAGTACATAAGTTCTCCAAATTTATTATTATTACTACCCATATAGGATGAGATAAAAGGATATGTAATATTACTAAAGCTAATTCGTGGCTTCATTTTATTTGATTTGGAAGGAGTTTGGCATTTAAACACCACGCTTGCCAACAGCGCTTGCAAGCAGCAACCAACCGGAGGAAATGGAAAGAGGGGGAAGAGGCTTATATCCAGCAGTGGAGGTCAGAGGGCTCATGAAGAAAAAGGAGAAGAAATTTGTGGCATAGCCAAAAAAGCACAATAAAATAAGGATGTTTTGTAAAATGAATACATTCGGGTTTGTTTATGTCCGCTTCAGTAGTGTCGTAGTTAGCACTTTTGGTATGATTTGGGTTCGATTCCCAGAGGGGTCAAAATAAATATTAACAAATTTTATTACTCCAATATTCATGGAATATCACCCTGGTCTGAAGTGTAGGACTGATCTACTTGATGTCTTTTGATTAATGATCTTTATACTAATTAAGATAATACTGCATTGATGCAATACAGTTCCCTATGCATCACTGAATGCGACTGAGGGTTAGAAAAAATCAAGCCCTAAAAAGGAACACATGCAAGGGCGAATTCGTGGTGTCACAAATTCCCATATTGTGAAAAAATTATGCCTAATTTGACTCATCCAATATCCAAATATTTAATTATATTAACGATGTCTAATGAAAAGAGCCATATTTATAACGCGTGTTGGCTTAATTCAGTAACAATTACACTATAGAGACTGATGATATAAAAAAAAAACAATGCAAGACTGAAGAGGAAAATTTAATAAATACAATTAAACTATAGATTTATTCAACAGGCAAACGACATTTTAATAAATCTGGGAGAAATCATTTATAAACTTACCTGTGAATTGACCGACCAGAGCGTGTAGTCCGCCGCGAACCTTATAAAACATCGATATGTTTTCTTCATTTTGTATAATAACATTTTTCAATTTGGTCAAAGTTGTTTCTTCGGTGAGTGAACTTAGAGAGAGACTATTCATAAACAACTTGACGTCATTATCGTGATAAGTACTGTAAATATATAAACAGAAAACATGAAATTATAAACAAATTATTATTATTACAAAACATTTGCAAGGCAATAATAACCTATTTTCGAAGGTAGCTAGTTCGCGTCTCCTATTATTGATGGACGCTTCTCGAACTATTTTCCGTTCTTTCTCGATATTTTCACGATTGGAAGATCGGATTCGCTCGATGCCATCGTCCATGATATTAATAAATAAATGAAAAACTATTGCAGAAAATAAATCCGCCAACTGCGCAGTGGTTTGAAAATTTTGACGTTAGTAAAAGAAATATTCAAAATTGTCTATGGACTTTGTTTGACATACGTAGTGTTGCCATGTAAATCAGGAAATTTCTCATTTCTTGGAAATGACACATTATTGTGGTAAAATAAAAAATCAAGTATTCTCAAAATTTTATTGAAATATTTATTTTTTCAATACATACTATTTATGCTAACATAATAAATAAAAAAATATTTATTTTTAGTCTTTTGACTAATAGCTGTATCTGCAATCATAAAAAATATATGTTTCCAATAATCTTATAAACTATGAAACATAAAAATATAAGCTATCATATAATTTTGTTTTTACACATCGACATAGAGAAAAAATGTAAGATGTAAGTTGATTCAACAATACTTTTGAAAAAGTTTTTTTAAATACTCGATACCGTTAAACAATAAAAGATTCCTATATGACAGCAATTCACATTTATCAAATCTAAACAAACATATTCCTAACTGAAATTCCGTAAAAGTAACAGTTACAACCATTAGTCAGAAGAGTAAAAATATTTAAAATTTGATAAAAATAACACATTGTTTGCGGGCGGTTTTTTCATCAATCCTGACCCTAATTATTATAATAATTAGAGTCGTATACTAATCAAAAGTAACCGCAAACCCAACTCCGTTCAGTACAGTATTTTTGGCATATCTTGCGCCACCTAAAGACAAAAAATAGAATGCTTGTAAGCATCTCCCGCCCTCTACTAACAGTATGTTAATGACGCTTTTAAGCGTTTCTCGCAAACAATGTGATAATAATGAAATGTAGGAAAATAAATATTCGAAAAAATAAAGTATTACTAAAAACCCATTATCACTGTCTCCTAGATAAATGTAACAACATGATGTCAGTAAAAGGAATTCATAACTGGCTGGTTTCATGCAGAAAATTTTCTTTTCAATATGCTATGAAATCGAGTTACTGATTAAAAATTATTAGCAAAATAAACATTATAACGATGATTGAATAATTTTACAAACTTCAAATTGTACGATCTTAGAGTTGTATGTGGACTGAGGACAAAGTGTTGTTATAACAATGCAACTTATAAAACGTTTACGCAGGGCTTTTTTTCCACGTAACGCAGTGGAACGACATTCTGGCACCTTTTTTCACAGATTTTTTATTTTCAAAATCAATAAGACGCAACAATGTTTGCGCTTATGTAATTACAATCTTTATTTATATAATTCGTCAATATGATAAAATATGGTATTGTAATGAACAATTTTTTTAAAGTAAAAAGCTTGACATGAAGTGTGTTCCAAGACCTTTTTTATTTAAAAAAAAAGCCCCGCGTTTATGTAAAATTCAGTAAATTAATTAAGTAAATTATAATATCCACCGGTTTTAAAGCAAACAGGATCTTTCTCACACGAGTTTGTGTGAAGACACTGAATAAATCATTTTTCCATTAAAACCTATCTTAATTGTTAACAATATTATTTTAAAAATAAAAATGAAAAAAATAAGTAATTTATTTTGAGACCTTTTTTGTTTGTGTGACAGCCACAAATATTATTATAATCAATTAAAAATAAGTACATTTACCGAAAACACAAATAAACATCTTTCTCTAAAATTTATGTGTATAATTATAATTTTTAATTATTACAAACAATTTTTAATAAGATATAAAGATAAATTAATCTGTTATTGGAAATGAGTATAAAAATGGTTATTGTAATTGTAGAAAGGTAATTACATAACAAAATTAATATGTAACTGGCGAAAAAATTGATACCTTATTAAAACAAAAACATGTAATCATTTTACAATATATTTTTCAATCTGTGAGAAAAACAATCTGCAGTTTTAACAGTTGTTTAACAAGTCAGTAAAGATATTTGTATCTAACACACCGCTCCAGTCATTAAGGTTTCAAATTCGTAAAGTCTGACATAATTTTCTCTAAATCCAGGCAACATTTTACGTAATTGTTTTTTTTCTCAAAACACCGTTTTTGCATTGAAAAAATAAGTTTTTCTTCGAAATAATTATATGGTTTTGAAAAGATAAGAGTTACTGAAAGGTAAGGAGTTGAAAAAAATCAATAAAAATATTTTTTCTTTATATTTTCTGAAAAAAAAAATCCAATAAACATTATTTGAAAAAATCTGGCATGAAGAGACGTGTGAACTCCCGGTAGTCGGCCGGTGATTGAATTTTGTGATTACTTATTATGCTTTAAAATAAAATATAAACTGTTTAATTTTCAAATGTTACCATGGAGTTTAAAGCTATCCAGATTGATTTTATGTATTGTTTTATGATTTTTTTTGTTTCTATGGTAAACTTCAATACATTAAAATGTTATTCCAATAAGAAGTCTGAATATTATTGAATTATTTTTTTCGCTTATACACATATTAATTTAGAAGAAACAGGAACATATTACAGCATACAAAATATTGCAATCTTAAAATAAGCTAAAATATAAAGTTTATTAACAGTGTAAAAATTATCATATGAATTTTTAAGTACAATTAGATACTATAAAAAATTGTGCTAAACCGGCCAATTACAATCAAATATTAAGTCCGAAATCTATGCTACAATAGAATAATCAATAAAATCTATAAAAGGTAAAGGAACATTTTAGATTCTGTTTTTATTTATACGAATTGAAAAGATCGACAATTTCAACATTAAATTGAAAAACAGCATTCTAGCAAGTTGACGATATATACTTTTTAAAAGTGAAAGAAAATTATACCATTAAAAAAGTGAAAAAATCATTACTGTCAATACCGCACCACCAACACAGAAGTCATAGCTCAGATCGCTCACTCCTTTCAACAATGTCATATTTAAAAAAAACTTGATTTTTCAGGAGATCGTTTTTAAAGTTTAAGAATATAATGAAATGTATTAGAAATAAATATTAAGCCACTTATTGAAGTTTTTACTGTGCAACAGATATTTTTAGGTAAATCCTGAATATATTTTTTCCATTTGAAAAATATTTAGTATTTAAAAAAAATAAATTAAACAATACCTTTTCTTCAAAATGCAAAAACAACACTTTTTGTCCTGTATATTAAGTTGAATGCTGCTTTTGCTGGATAAAGTACATTTTCTGGGCATTCTGAAAAAATGCACAACTGAAAATTGTCAATTTTTGATATATGACGTTGTTGAAAGGAGTGAGTGATATATTAGAAGTACAGTGGAACCTCTCATAATGTGTAATTGGCATACCGAGCAAAAAAAGTGAAAAAAATGCTCCCTTAACGAGTGACATTTCGCATAACGTGTTACAGAGAAAGGGTAAGTCCCTTTTCCACAACATTTACTTATAAGATTCTGGGACGAATTATGTTCTTTATGAGAGGTACATCTCTAGATTGTAAGCTTCACCGATTGGTAATGAGGTGTGACATCATCATAATTTAACAAACTTTGAGGCATTTTCAATATGGAGTTTGCTCCTTTTTATATTTCTCGTGTCTTTAGAGATTTCAACAAACACAGTACATGTAATTATATCCCAATTTTAAACATAAACAACAAAAATAAAATCAATTTTATTTGAGACTTTAAAAGTTTATTTAGGCATACAAATATTGGCTTATATCTTATACATATTCCACAACCCAATTTAAAAATAAATATAAGGCCATTTTTATAAAGCTCTCATGGTATTTTTTTTTCAACATAACCCATTCATTCCATGGTTTAAAATAAAGAAATTAGCTGTATAGTACTAAATCAAACTGCACATAAAATGTTGATTATTATGAGCCTTATGCGCCAGCCAATCATATGTGCGACTGTTTTTGTTGACCATAAGGTATATAGCAATATAATAAGTCAGGAAATAATTTTTAAAAGTGGTCAAGTCTGTGTATATTATATTAAAATAAATGCTTTTTTATAGTAATGAAGTTCATTATGGGCCTAATCTATAAAAGAAGATAACTGTTCATTTCCAAACCCCAATGGTGCATAGGACACTGCATCATATAAACAAAGTGTTATCTTGATTGTTAACACGTGAAAGGTTATCAGCCCTCCGCTTCAGGATAATATTGAATAAATATAAGAGTGAAAAAAGGTCAAGGGATCTTGCATCCCTTATTTCACTGCAACCATATTAAGTCTATTGTAACCTTCCTCTGTATCACAGCTCACTCTCAAGACCTATGTGAGTCATGTACCTCACGACCTGTCTTGGTGGTAGGAGCTTTACCTTCTCGGCGTCCAGTAGAGGTCCTCCAAGGATGTGACTTCGTTTGTGAGCGAGTGCGTCACAATTGTAGAGAATGTGGATTGGCGTTTCGTTATCCTCCGTACTGGGGAGTCATTTTTCAAGGTAAAATTTAAACAGGATTTGTAAATATCAGTATCTGTGTGCCTAATCAATACTATATGGCATAATATTAATTCATTTATATTTACTATCTGTATTTAAAAAGACAAAAATATGAATTATAGCTTATTAGGTTTGACTATTGTGGAAGACTATAGATTTGACCACTTTTGGAAAATGATGATGTTACAAATGATGATGTAATTAATATGAATTTCGTTAAGTTCGTATTATCGTTTTTAGTGGCTTAAGCCTGATCAGAGACAAAATTACAATCATTCCAAAATAACACAGCATTAGAAATTACATCTATATTTTTATTCTTTTTTTATCAGTCTAGAATATTTCACAAATATTGAAATGGTGAAAAATTAATTAATAAAGGTATAAAGCTATATCTAAATAAATAAAAAGATCACAAATACAAGCTGAGATTACCGGTTAAGTATAAGCTCTATATTAAATAGGATTAAGCGTTTTCAATTAAGCTGCAGTCGATGTTTAAAAAGCCAGATACATATTGCCTGCTTGGTTAAATATTGCCCTGTTCTTAAATACAGTGGAACCCCTCACAACGAGCATAATTCGTTCCAGAATCTTACTCGTTAGACAATTTTTTTTTTGTAAAAACAGTCCTGGCTCAGAAGTGAATGTTATTAAAAAGAGACTTACTTTTTCTCTGTAACTTGTGCAAAATGTCACTCGTTAAGAGAGTAACATTTTAACTTTTTTTTTGTTATGCGAATTACTCGTTATGAGAGGTTCCACTGTACAATTTTATGATAAAAACGATAAACATAAAGAACAAGAAAAGAGCAAACAAACAAGCGAAAAGCATATGCATAATGTATTTTTTTTTTTAAAAGAATAAATACATAAAAACAAAAAACAAAAAAACAATTAATTTAAATTTCTAATTTTCTCAAAATTCTTTTGTTATTTTGTCAACAAAAAATACTAATGAATTTAAAAACATCATACACCACTTATTTATAAAAATAAATATATATTTTATTGACAAATTTGTTAATTTGAAATTGGCCACATTAAGTTTTATTTCTGAAAAAAGAAATATTTTTAAAAAATACTGTTTTTAAAAAATATGTGTTTATAATCCTAGCACCTAATAAATTTAAATGTTCACAAACATTCATAAACACATTTTAACCTGTCCGGGAGTATGGCCGTACATGTACGGCCATACCAAACTTTTCTCAGAGGAGTTTGGACGTACATGTACGGCCGATACAAAATATGATTTATGACACGATTTATATCAAAACATGTTAAAAACATGATTTATCGGTATTTCGATAATTTTGATATAAATCATGTTTACTGGGGTAAATATCTTTGTTTATTCAAGAAAACATGTTGCTTATAGCATCGACTATAATATAAAAATTTAAAAGTAAAAAAAAAAACACAAAAACAAATTCACTCCTCAGATACAGTTTTGTCCGGAGAAACTCACACCCAGACAGGTTAAATGTTAATTTCAGACCCAATTGTTTTTTAACAATATATCCAGTATATTTTAAAAATATACAGGCTATCATATGCAAAATAAAATAGTTACGATCAAATAAAATTATCATTCGGCATAAAATTCATAAGCATAACATCATTATATTACTGGCAAAACAAGAAAGAAAATTGTTTGGACTTTAAAAGCAAGCAATTCTCGAAGTACAAAATTAAGTATTTGAGACATTCAATATTTGAATATGATTAAATTTCAATATTACAGGGCTGATGAATCACAGCCAGTTTTTAAAAAAATTATAAAGTAATAAAAATTTTGTAATATAGAATAAATACAATTTCATTACTTAATAAAATTATTTCTAAATATATTTATGCAAGGCATGGTGTAATATATTTTTTTTATATTAAAAAATAATCAATCATTGGAGTAAACTTAACACCGGCAGTCAAAATTTGTGCGAAAGTTTACTATACATGAATCATAAGAAACCTTTGTCTTTAAATATCTTTTAACCCTTTCTACTCAATAGGCGCCGCCACGGCGACACAATAAATATTATGTTTTGAATATTGAAAGCATTAACTTTGTGGATCATATTGATATATTATTTTGAGAAATAAAAATACTTTTGTGTTCTGATCCACTCACATTTTAATTAACCAACTAGTTTCGGCAACAACCTGTTGCCCTCTTCAGGGTTTCATTTATTACTAAATATATATATAAAAAGAAACAGTGTACAAGTTGTTGGGTTTCAAAAGGGTAGGGGTGGGGGTAATGGTGTTTTAAGGAGGGGTAAGAGCAAGGAAGGGGTTAATTTTGCTTAATTTTGCATTTTAATTTTGCAAGGTTAATTTTGCATTGTAATAACAGAACTAGTAAAATTAATCATTTAGAAGTGTTAGAAATAAAAAAAGCGGTTAAACAAAAATTTAATATAATTAACAACCAAATAAACGTTAGTCAAAGTCCCATTTTTAATATTTTTCCCATAAAATCAAACCCAACCTAAACAGAGTTATCCCCTTCCTTGCTCTTACCCCTCCTTAAAACACCATTACCCCCACCCCTACCCTTTTGAAACCCAACAACTTGTACACTGTTTCTTTTTATATATATATTTAGTAATAAATGAAACAATAAATATTAATTGCACTCGTTAGGCGCCGCAGCGGCGCCATAAACAATAGGTACCTATTTTATTATTTACAACACCCTGGTGACACTAACAGGTACTTTATTGTTGACATCCAGTTGTGTACGGTACCTGATACTGAGTGTTTGTATATTTTGCAGGTTTTAAGTTTTACACTAATAAATACGCATCATTTTATTTGAGTATTTTTTATGCGTCATAAAAATGCGTCAAGAAGAAAGTAGTGAAGATGATTTTAGTTTCGATTGTGATAGTGACAGTACTGGCGATATTTCAATACAATGTGATAGTAGTAATAGTGAAAATGAATTTATCGGACATAGTAGAAAAAAATTGCGTGTTTTGGACACAAGCAGCAGTTCTAGTGCATCCGATGTAGATACACAAGAGAAAGATGTACTAGACGAGAATTGGGTGGATATGGCCGAAGAAGACGACTTGTTGGAGACAATAGAGTATATTTGCTCACACAACACAGGTCCACAGATTCCTGAATCTTTAACTGAATCTGTCCAATTTTTAAAATTATTTTTTACTGATGAACTAACCAATGAAATTGTTAAGGAAATAAATGCATATGCAAGGACAAAAATAGATGCCATGGAATTATCCTCACGTTCCATCGGAAAAGGTGGAAGTGTCATAACAAAAAGCAAACCAAATATTGTAATAGAATATACAAAATCAATGGGTGGAGTTGATAGGGCTGATCAATATGCTTCTTCATATTGTTTTCTTAGAAAATCTCTAAAATAGTGGTGCAAACTTTTTTTTGGGGCATGGAAATATGTTTCATAAATTCATACATCTTATACAAGTCGATAAAAATGAACCAAAATGAAAAACCACTAAGCCATTTAGAATATGTGAAAGTTTTGGTCGATCACTTAGTGGGTGAATATAAAGAGCCTCGAAGTAGGCCATCTACTTCAGCTGCTTCAGAGACCAGGCTCAACGGAAAACTACATATTTTAAGAAACGGTCCTAAGCGGGACTGTGTGGTCTGCTCAAAAAGGGCAGTAAAAGGTGGGAGACGGGAGACCTGCAACTATTGCGACACATGTCCTGGAAACCCGAGGATGCATTTGAGGGATTGTTTCGAAAAATATCATACTTTGAGAAATTACAAAAACTGAAATTTGCCTTTTTTTCTTACATAATTTATAATTTTCTGTTAGAAATACATATTTGCAAACAATAATGCAAAATTTTATTTCCTACCTTTCCAAAATATATATTTTTTTAATTTTCTACAAATACCTAAGTTTTTTCTCACATTTTTGCTTAAAAAATCTCGAGTTGCGTGAAACCCATTTACATATTTTTTACGAGTTCAAAGGGTTAAATATAAATTTCTCTAACATATAGAACATTGTATCTTTAAATGAAATACTTTAACACCTAACAACAGGTCCTGCGCTGGTAAGGTCGACCATAAAGGACCAGTCCCGTGTTATCACGGATTTAGAGTATAGTATAGTAATAGCTAAGTAGATTTATATTTATAATTCAATGCTATCTATTAACACATTTTGGACGGGTGTTTTTACGCCTGCGGACCGCTGGCGACGGGATTTGATAATTGTATAATTAAAATTTTGATCTTAACAAAGAAATTGGTACATAATATTCATATAAAAACATTAAATAATTCCTTCTTTTCTGCCTTTGAAATTGAGAAAGAAATTCCCTTTCCGTCCTTAAGCATCAATCGACCGAACGGGTAGAAATACCTTTCGCGTCATTAGTGTGTTTAGTAAAGCAAAACACATGTTCATTCGAATATCAATTTGTGTCACTTTGTCCGGGACAGTCCTTAACGGTCAAATTTCCGCGCCAATGCGGGCGTTAAGATGTTTAAAACAACCAATTTCACAGAGTGGAAAAAGTATTTCCCAGTTATAAAATATGACATAAGTATGTAATTAAACAGTAATTAGGGCAGTATTATCTTTTTTCACAATATAGAATGTCAATTTATTACCTAGGAGCCCCCAAACGACAGCGATGTTCTCCATAATCGCGTTGATAGGGATTGCTAGAATAGTCATGCACAAAAACAAAACGTGTTTCGTGGTACTAAAATGATTAGTGGAGAATGTTTTAAGTACGCCAAAGATGTATAAGTACAGATACACGGACAAAATGGCGGTGAACAGTGATTCGAGAGTGTGATTTAGCGGGGTGGGGTAGTAGATTCGTAAAATGGCTCCCATCGTCGTAAGGGGCATCAAAGCCCAGGCGTAACATGAGAAAGTTACGAATATCTTGTATTGGAAGGACAGTTTTTTCGAATGCACGACGAGCAAGATGCCTTGGATCCAACGCTTGCGCTGCTGGATATAGTCTATCATCGTAAAAGGGGACTTCTCCCACATTTCACCTTCAATGAAGTCGAAGGAGAATCCCTCCTGGTAAGCTTTGATGGCGAAGAACCCATCTTCGGCAACGGAGCCTTCCGGCCCATTGTCAAACGATACTTTCTTCTCGGCGCCAACCTGGAATGATTGATTTTATCATGGAATAACAGGAATTTAAAACATTATTTATTATATTTTATTAATTGTTTCGGCATTAACTTTGTGGTAAGACATGTTACAATGATTAAATAAAACACTTGAGTTGATACACGGACTCAAGTGGTATAAAAACAAGTGTTTTATTTATTATAACTTCAGACAGTTGGTAGAGTTCCATATTGAATTGTTCGGTAATATATTCAAAATTAAACAAGGTTTATGGGATTTGAATTCTACATTTATTTATGTATATGGTAATACGTGACACGTTTCGTCTTATTAAGACATTATCAAACACTGACTAAAAATATTTACAAAATGTCCTTATATACTAACATTAATTGCTATTATTAGGTCTAGGAGTACATAAAATGGTGGGTATTTCAGTGGGTAATGTGGATTTCTATGAATGTTAAGATAAGCAATGTAGTTAAAAGTAGTTGTATGAGATGGATTTCTATGAATGTTAAGATAACCAATGTAGTTAAATGTAGTTTAACTACATTGCTTATCTTAACATTTATAGAAATCCACATTACCCACTGAAATACCCACCATTTTATGTACTCCTAGACCTAATAATAGCAATTATTGTTAGTATATAAGGACATTTTGTAAATATTTTTAGTCAGTGTTTGATAATGTCTTAATAAGACGAAACGCGTCACGTATTAACATATGCATAAACAAATGTAGAATTCAAATTCAATAAACCTTGTTTAATTTTGGATATATAACACATCAATTAAAAACATTGTTGTCGGGTGGGTTTTTCATCAACCCCGACCCTAATTAGTATGCTAATTAGGGTCGTATACTAATCACAAGTAATACAATTTGGAGCAGTGTCCTATGCACCATTGAGTGCGGATAAGAGTCAGTAATAGTAGTAAAGTCACACAAGGATTGTGTGGATAAAAAAATAGTGCCTAAATTGGACTGGGTACATATTATAGGTGCCTAAACTTGAGATGAAACATTACAGGTTTTTTTTTATATATGAGATTATCTTAGGGTTTATGACCAGGCATTTGGCTGCCTTAAGCGATCACTTTGTACAGTTGTGTAACATTCATCATTCTGCCCATTATCGAAAATCTAATGGTTTTGGATCCCTTTCACATGTGGGTAGAATTTTCAATAGATTTGGAAGAATGGCTGATTGTGGTGCCATTTTAAGTTAAGACACATAAAATATTGACATGGCATACGTAGGGTGAATAAATACAGTGTCTGATAGAATAAAATAATAAATAATAATAAATTGGACTGGGTCTGTTAAGAATAGAAAAAGCAAGTAGAATCCGATATTCAACTTGTATTATTTCTTATGCAAATTTGTAGACTGTCTCAAAAGAGAAAAGTGCACAACAATAAATATTACCTGAGCAATTACGTAGGATCCTTTCCAACAGAAGAGCGGTTTATGGAAGCACTTGAATTGGAACCTAACCTTCCCCATGTCTTCAGCGACTCGAAAGTTATCTGCGCAAGTCGTCAACCAGTTGACCACTCCGTTGGTGTAGGTGATCAGTCCCTGCCCAAACTGGTGACGGCCGTCCATCACAAAATTCAGGATCCCCCGGACACTGTTGGACGTCAGAAGGGTCTCTTCATCCAAATGGACAATCCAATCAGAATCCGATAGGTAATTTCCTACAGAGCCTTCTAAACAGTATTGTAGAGCACGGGCCTTGAACATAGCCCCAGATTTTGAGCAATAAGATGGAGGGACCACGACTTCTTTGATTTGAACTTGTTCTTCGATCCCTAAAGGTTTGTCGGTCACAATTTGAATCATAAAATTCTTCAATTGCGCATTCCTACAAGTGTCGAAATTCCTCGAAACATTCATTTTAACCAAGTCCGGATAGTCACCGCGAGTCACCACTCGTATGCATATGAACGGCGCCGTCAATGGAGACCCCTTCAATTTTACTTGCTCACTAAATGCGTTGTAAAAAACCAGTCCGCAAAAGTTGAACAATATCTGAGGCAGAGACAAAAGTGTCGTCAATCGAGATAAATATAGTATAATGGTCGCCGTGAAACCATATTCCACCCATGGATCGACAGCGGCAATTTCGGGACCGATAAACAGCCGCTGGCATAATAGTATAATGCCAAACAGGAATGCACAATGCAGCCAATGCTTTATGTAAGTTCTAAAAATATTCACCAGCCTGAAATGAAACAATAAGTATGTTTACAATATGAATACTTTGGAGATTGAACACCAAAATAAAACTATATTTAGCGAGCGACGTCTATAACCACAACACAAAAACAGTAACAAAGCTGACATAAACAAATGTATTTCAATATTAAATTTCATATTAAAATTAGTTTCTTATATTTTAATGCAAGTAAAAAAGTGAATATTTTAGAAATAATGTATTTTTAAAGCATAAAACAGAAGATAAAACTTACATCAACGGCCTAAAGTTTTTGAAAAGGGCGGGAAGCAACATAATAGTTGCGAAGAATTTGACAGCGACTAAGTTCAAGGGCCTGTCGCTCGCTCTATTTAATTTCACTTGTAATGAACTATAAATATTTTCTCATTTTTGTCGTTCTGAGTTCCCGAGTTCTTTCATCACATGTGCACGCCCGAGATTCTAAAAAAAACTTTGTAAAATATTCTAACACAAAAAAAATAGAAAACGAATTGCGAGATTTCTTAATGTTGCCAGGTATAAAAATGAAAATAATTACACGTGATTTTTTTTGTTTATAAAGGCACGTTCAAATATAACGATCACCTCTGTTCCAACACTCAAATTTGAAATGAAAATTTTTGTACATGAGTTTTTTTTATTTATTTTTAATTTCCAAAATAGGATTTAAGATTTTATATTATCAAGCATTTAAAAGGTATTTTTAAATTACATCAAATTGATAATATCATTTTATCATTTGACTGTTTTGAAAAACCAAATTATATATCTTGGAATCGGACTATAATAGTTTTCAATAAAAAATGGGTTTTGTGCCGTATTAATTAAATTAAATAACCAAACGACGTACTTTGTTTATTTGAGTAGGAATCATTATAATATTATAATTATCAGCATTAAAACAAAGGAATCTAATTGTTTATGACATTAAAATGTCAAAATGGATCAAAACGAGACGTTAGATTTTTCCAATAATAAATATCAGAAAATATATTTGAAAAGTGCACCATGCAGTGATGCTCCATTTTTATCTGAAACCAGTATAAAATCATTTAAATCGTAAGTAATACTTAAAAGTATGTTATAAAAATTGATAATGAGAAAATAAGAGATTTTAGTTACTTAATAATTATTGTAACACGTTTTTTCTAGTCTGAAATCACCAAAGAAGGGTAAAAAGAAAATTGCCCAAAGTGAAGCCTCTCCAAATATATCTGGCGTTAATATTTTTAAACTCGAACCCGAAAACATACATTTTAAACATTTTAAAAAAGGACAAGTGTATAAAGTAAGAAATAATTATCTAACCGGAGCAAAATTTTCTTCTATCATAAATTAAATGAATATTTTCCTTTTTTAATGAACAATATTGATGAATATCCTTTCCAAAATTTACAAACTCACTAAAAATATTTTCCAATTTATCAAATATTTAACTTTCAGGATATAATAAAAGCTACTAATATATCTAATAAAATTGGGAGAATTACTGTGATTCCGCCTCAATCAAAGTATTTTATTACTTCGATTATAACAAAATTTATGAATAGTAAGAAATATTCACAAAATGATAACGATTTTGATAATAATCTCAAAGAAACTCGGTGTGACCGTCTTCTTCAAAGCGCGGCTTGGGCAGCTGCACCAGGGAAGTCACTTTACTTATTAGTGACTTTTAGCCCTATAAATGAGCATGGTTATAAAATTGAATTGAAATTGAATATTCAAGGTGGCGAATCAATGTTCGTCCCTATTTTGGCTTTGAATGACCCTCCTATAATAGATGGTATGTAAATAAAATATTAAACGATATAAATTTCTTAAGAGAAAAGAAATACATACTAGACTTCGTATTCTTATAAAAGCTCATTAATAATCATTTACAGATTTGAAAAAAAAACATCAGTAAATCTTACATCGTTTATTTTTCAGGTTACGTTATTGGAGGACCGTTAGACAGAGTACCTTCGAACTTGACATGGAATTCAAAATATGATGAGGAGCAGGTTGACGTCATAGAGTTGGGGGTTTCACTTATTGGTGGTGAGATCGAAAGAGATTTAATATTTCATAATCAAGGTGGTGAAGCCAGTTTCTTCATAGTTTTAGAAGAAACGTGGATAAGAAGCAAATTTCAGGTGACCATTGTCATATAAGCAACTAGCAAAGAATTTTACCAAATATTTATCCACATGCATAATTTGACTAAACAATATTTCAAAACTGTTCCTTTTAGGATATTGGCCTATGTAATAAGTTGGTGGCGCCACCTTTTACAATTTTTCCCGTATATTTCTTTCTCGATAAGAAAGGTACTATAAAATTAAAGCTTCAGTTTTATCCCCGATGTCTTTGCACAAGCTGTCCGAATTGTCGTTCATGTCTCGAAGGTGCAGTATGCTTTCAATGTAAAAATAATGGTGGATGCCAAATATCTCCAGAATATAGTCATGACACTTCATCGAAATGTTCGTCTTTTGGCCTTCACATGGAAAGGTTGGCAATTGTTTGCACAAATGGTTTAGTGAGATTTGTTCATTTGATTGCTGATGCTATCCGTTTTCCCAGGAAACCACTAAAAATTCATGTAAGTGCTGCTAATTTAGCTCACGTTATTACAATGCTTTCGTCTTTGTAGGTACATATATATTTTTTAATGATTTATTTTAGAATATCATTTGTGAAGTTTTGTTTAAGGATTACATATGTTATTAGTTGATTTTGAACTCCAATCATTGGTTGCGAAAATATTAGATACCTTTATTCTTACACATTTTTTTCACAAATTTTCCTTCCTTCGCCTACCGATTTTTGTTCAATACAGTTACTAACGAGTAGGCAACATTTTATTATGCTGGTCACTCACGACGAGGAAAATAGTAGATTTTGTTACATTTTCTCTGGTTTTGTAACGTTCAAGTACGAATTTTGGAAAGACGAAAGATTTCACTGCCAACCTGGCGATGTGACGCGAAATCGAATACCTACAGCGCCATCATTAGTATATGATATTTGTATATAAGCTTCGTTCGAGTCTGGCCGGGCGACCGTCATGAATTCATTGCACAAACTAATTTATATAATTCATTGTAAACGATAAATGACACGCCGGGTGATCTCGTGTTGAAAATAACTATTATGTATTGGAAATGTGAGTACTTCATTATTGGTAAGGCGTTTCCTCTCATTCCGCCGTTTGCTAAACAGCTGTCAAACAAATTACGCAAGAAATTTGTCTCGACTGCTGCTCAAATAAGCGCTAATTAGAAGAAATATGTATTCTATAACCTCCCGAATGACCCCATCAACAGCATTGCAGGTAATCAACTGTTTTTGTTGTTGTTTTTCATGCCTGAAAAACTGTGCAATCTTCTTTGTGTGAAATGTCATTCTGACAGTCCGTTGACAGCGAGTCTGTTTTTATTATCGTTTTTATGTTATATTTTAGGTAAAGTACGGACAACCGACTCTGAGCTGTCGGCAGAGCCACCTGGGAAATTTCGGAACATTGTCGGGATGGCAGAAGCCGAGTTTAAATATCCTTTAAAGAAAATACCCTGCGTGTCCAGCGCTCAAGAGGTGAACGATTAAATGTTATTTGAAGCCCACCTTTCATAAAGAGTTACACTAATCGCGCCATATCATCCGAGCATGGACTCGTAAGAAAGAAGCCAAACATAATTACAAGTACATTTATTGTCATATAATGTTGTTTATTGCAATATATGCATATAAAATAAGATTCAACAAACACAAAAGATGTCATTCAAAAATAACTACAGCACGTGGCGTATAGATTTTGAAATGGTTTTCCAGTTTTACTTATACAGTTACAAATGTCAATTTACTAGTGGGTGCAATGCTTGGCCATGTTTTGTTCACAAAGAAATAGGTATGGATGATAATTAATAAATAATATTGGATATATGATGTAAGAAGACCAGCCCGCCGAAGCTTGCAATCGCAATACCGGACTGGACTCTTGATGCTGACAAATTTTCAGCCCCCATCTGTGCTCCACGAGCAGTTTTATGATGAGGTTGGAACTCTTCATATCAGCCCCTCCGGGAAGCCTGCCACTGTATACCTTATAAGACCATCTCAGTGTATACTGGTGTCTGATATCCTCATAATCGGAGATCGCTCAGTGGGTCGTAATGCTCGCAATTATTTTTCAAACATAAAAACTAATTCTGTAACTTTGTTACCTTTTCAGACGATGCAAGATGCAACTATTGGCAAATGACTTGTCGCGGCAGAAGGGTTCCATTTCCCCCATTGTGTTGGCGCTTTGGACAGTTTCATTTCCTAGCGCTGGATCAGAATATATAAACTACAGAGGACGATTCGGCATTGTTTTATTTGGATGTGTAGCCAGTAATTACTGTTTTAGTGTTTGCAGATATGTATAGGCAGATAGATGATATAACCATGAAACGTGTGTTATTGCACAATTTTCTTGGGAGTTATTCATCGTGACTAATATATGTATACTCTCCCCCCTGAAAATAAACATATTATGCTCTTAAATATGTTTTTATTTTGTTCATTAATGACCGAGATCCTTGAAAAGTATCATCCTATCCCGCTCTCTGTGATCTTACAACATTGACCTTAATTTTTTACAGAAATGCAATCTAAAGTAACTAACTGACCATCACGCCGCTTCCGCAGGGATAGGCAGAGAGAATAGAACACCACACCACGCTACTCTTGTCTTTGTACACATTCTTCTTTACGCATCCCCTCACACATCCTCCTCCCAACCCTTATCCGCACCCCAAAGGTGCATAGGGCACTGCATTATATAGAAGCAGTGTTATCTTGATCGTTAAATACACGAAGGAAAGGTGATCAGCCTTTCGCTTCAGGTACCAGTCCAGGGTCATATTAAATATATATTTGACTGAAAAATCAATAATATTTATTGCGACCCTCTTGGGAATCAAACCCGGGACCTCCAGCATGGTAGCCTAGAGCGCTAACCGCTACACTATGGAGGCGGACCTCATACATACCCGCCGATTATTCGGATTCCTGAATTGACCACTTTCAATTATTTTAAATACTTGATCATGCCAAGTTTTGCCCGGTCATCCTCTGCTCATGTTCCCAACAAGATTCGCCTCATAAATTTCTTTTACAGTCCTTTCTTCACTCGTTCGTTTAGATCTTTTATAACTAACTAACTAACCATCACGCCGCTTCAGGCAGAGAGTATAGAACGCCACACCACTCTGTCTTTGCAAACATTCTTCGCCTCTTCCACGTTCATGCATCTCCTCATACATACCCGCCGATTACTACGACTCCCAACCTGACCACTTTCAACTATTTGGCATACCTGATCGTGCCATGTTTTTCTTGGTCTTTCTCGGCTCCTTTTCCCCATTACATTCGCCTCATAAATTTGTTTTACCGTTCTTTCCTCACTCATTCGTTCCACATGTCCAAACCATCTCAACGCACCTTTCTTAATTTTATTGATAATGGTTATCTCCGCTTTGCATTCCTTCCTTATTTCACTATTCGAACATCTATCATGCATCGTTTTGTCGCACATTCTTCTGAGAGATTGCATTTCGACTGCACTCAGTCTACTTTCATCCTTCTTTTGCCAACTCCATGTTTTACTTCCATACATTAGAGTTGGAACCAGGACTCCGTTGCGCACTGCCAGTTTAGCTTCCGCTGATAGGTTTTTATTTGCCATAACTGATATTATTAGAGGGTATTTCTTTTTCATCGACAATTTTAATGACTTCCTTTAATCTGACTCTATCGAATGCTTTAGTAAGACCTGCAAAGCAGAGGTAAGCTGTCTTATTGAACTCTCTTGCTTTTTTAACTATTTGTCTAACAACAAATATGTTGATATTATTTATGTCCGAGTTCACTCGGTTTCTCACCGTCACATATTTAGCATATTCTTCTGGTGACGGTGAGCTTCTGTATTTCAGATGGTTTTTCTTCGGCGAGTTCCTTGACTTCATCAGTACACCATTTTATCAATAATGATTATCTCAGCCCTGCATTCTTTCCTTCTTTCACCATTCGAACATCTATCATACATATTTTTGCCTCACATACAAATAATGTAAATAAAAATAAAAATAATAGCACAACCTGGCTGAACGGTGGAATACGCGTGAATAGCCAATAAATAAAAAAAAGACATTCATAACAACAGCAATGGGGGCGCGAGATAGAGACAGGCATGAATTAGAAAGAGATAGAAAGGCATTCGCCGGAGCTAGCGATTGAGTTTGGCTTAGTCCCCAGAACCAAAGATCAAAGACGAATATCTATTTACTTATATTTCTTCTTTTTTTATGGCTGTTCACGCTTCTAGCCAATGCGAGTTATTTTTTATTTATATATTATTATTTTACACTTTTTACAATTTTAAAAAAGATAATTGTTTGAGTTTTTATTATTTACAAAAAAAAACTTCAATTTCATACTATTTCTGTGAGCCTAAGCGGCTCATTATTAGAAAGTGGTATCAAATTGTGGTAAAGTGGGTTCGAACCGAAAAACTTTGATTAAAAAATCCGAAACACTAACCACGGGACCACAACCCGATACGATTTGAATTGAAATCGTTTGTTTTCCTGTAATTGGGGTTAGTTTCATTATTAAGTTGGTTTGTTTAGTGAGTTATTTAATATATTTCATACACATTTACAAATGATTTTCAATTAATTTTGTTTGTTAGGGGAGGTCGATGAGATTGAGATGTTAGTAGAAAATGGAATTGGATTGAGAAGACAATACTTGACATATAAATTTATCTTAAAATTTTCGACTAAAAAATATAATATTCTGATTTAAAAAAATGATAGTTAATAATTCCGAGGGGGCGTCAGAGGCCTGCACTTGCAGGGCATTAATTGGAGACCTAGATCTTATTTCATTGGGCACCCGTTTAACTCTTAAACGCTACCATGGGTACTGGAGTACCCCACAGGATTTTAAAAACCCAGTATTTAAAAAAATATCGTATCCACACTTGCGCCATTCAAGCTAATCTCTAATTATTAGTTACTGCGACGAACTGTCCATCGAAGTGTCGCGCAGGTACAGACGTGTGGGCGGGTGTTCCGGGGTACTCTAGAACCCCACGGTAGTAGTTGTCAAAGTTTTTTCAAATTCGAAGGCGGCTGAACTTTGTTATTTATTGGTAAGTTTTATTAAATATTATTCTTGAAATAAATATTTAACTCTTTTATTAGGTATATTATGTTTTTATTATCACTTAAAATCGTGTTTTTATTATTCTTTTTACAAATGTTTATAAGTTTGTTATTTTCCATGACAAGTAATCTACGTTTTTGTTAGTCATTTGTCTCATAGATCAAATCGACGTCTTAGAACTGATGGTGAAAAAGCAGTGTTTTTAGAAGATTTGGATAATGAGGAGATGAATACTAGAGGTGCTTCAGATGATGAACTGGATGACCTCATTCAAGATTTTAGCTTTTAGAAGAGCCTGGTGTTAATTCTCAAAATCACTACTCCACTCTTGTTGCTTGCAAATACGCTGATAGTGGCGATGAAGATGACATTCGTGGTATCGTATCAATGAAGAAAATAAAGTACTACTGCCAGAAATTATAGCATTTTATAATAAAATAAAATGTGGGTAGATGTTTTTGACCAGATGAGTAAAAAGTATTCTACGTCTAGAAAAAACGAGAAGATAGCCTTTGTGTATTTTCTATACCCTCTTAAATACAGTAGGAGTAAACTCCTGGATTTTTTATACTATGTCAAGAAGTCCAGACAAGAAACTCATTCCGAAAAGACGTCTATTTTTTAAGGAAATGGCAAAATCTCTTATAACACCGTATATGCAAGAAAAATTACAATGGCCATGTTTGCCCCGGGATATAAGGAAATCTATACATGGTATTTTAAAAAATGAAATGGACATTGCTGAACCAGTCCCTCGAGATACCAAACCTGATCGCTGCTGCTTCTGTCCGCATATAAAAGATAGGAAATCGAGGACCGCGTGCTCCTCTTGTCGTCGTCATATTTGTGCACCCATCAAATAAAAATATGCAATCTTTGCAAACAAAAATTTTAAAAATTATTTCAATTTGTTTTGTTTGTAGGCCTAAGTAATAGTACATTTGAGTAAATACAAGAAATTAATTGATAAATTTATAGTTTTATTTCTAACTCATAAATATCTACGGGGTACTCAGGTACCCCACGGTAGTATTCATGCCTATAAAGTTGAGGGTAGTGTTCTAGAGTTAATGACGGCTTCCTTTCAGACCTCTCCAGCATTAGCATTCCATTTTCCACTAACATCTCAACCTTATTAACCTCCCAAACTTGTTTGCAATAATTTTTATTTCTGCTAATAATTTGGATGCAACTGGCTATCCAGAAGCTTTCAGATTCATTGTCGTTGCATAACCTAGTTGTGAAAGTAGAGTGGAGTTCCCTAGATTTTCAATTCTGCGGCGATTGCATCGTTCAGAACTATCTTCAAAAGCTGTTCCGCACGACCGCGCTTTTGTTGTTTTCGAGTCATCTTGCCCCTATGTGCGGCGCGGCGAATTGCATTTGAATTCAAATCGTATCGGGTTGTGGTCCCGTGGTTAGTGTTTCGGATTTTTTAATCAAAGTTTTTCGGTTCGAACCCACTTTACCACAATTTGATACCACTTTCTAATAATGAGCCGCTTAGGCTCACAGAAATAGTATGAAATTGAAGTTTTTTTTTTGTAAATAATAAAAACTCAAACAATTATCTTTTTTAAAATTGTAAAAAGTGTAAAATAATAATATATAAATAAAAAATAACTCGCATTGGCTAGAAGCGTGAACAGCCATAAAAAAAGAAGAAATATAAGTAAATAGATATTCGTCTTTGATCTTTGGTTCTGGGGACTAAGCCAAACTCAATCGCTAGCTCCGGCGAATGCCTTTCTATCTCTTTCTAATTCATGCCTGTCTCTATCTCGCGCCCCCATTGCTGTTGTTATGAATGTCTTTTTTTTATTTATTGGCTATTCACGCGTATTCCACCGTTCAGCCAGGTTGTGCTATTATTTTTATTTTTATTTACATTATTTGTATGTGAGGCAAAAATATGTATGATAGATGTTCGAATGGTGAAAGAAGGAAAGAATGCAGGGCTGAGATAATCATTATTGATAAAATGGTGTACTGATGAAGTCAAGGAACTCGCCGAAGAAAAACCATCTGAAATACAGAAGCTCACCGTCACCAGAAGAATATGCTAAATATGTGACGGTGAGAAACCGAGTGAACTCGGACATAAATAATATCAACATATTTGTTGTTAGACAAATAGTTAAAAAAGCAAGAGAGTTCAATAAGACAGCTTACCTCTGCTTTGCAGGTCTTACTAAAGCATTCGATAGAGTCAGATTAAAGGAAGTCATTAAAATTGTCGATGAAAAAGAAATACCCTCTAATAATATCAGTTATGGCAAATAAAAACCTATCAGCGGAAGCTAAACTGGCAGTGCGCAACGGAGTCCTGGTTCCAACTCTAATGTATGGAAGTAAAACATGGAGTTGGCAAAAGAAGGATGAAAGTAGACTGAGTGCAGTCGAAATGCAATCTCTCAGAAGAATGTGCGACAAAACGATGCATGATAGATGTTCGAATAGTGAAATAAGGAAGGAATGCAAAGCGGAGATAACCATTATCAATAAAATTAAGAAAGGTGCGTTGAGATGGTTTGGACATGTGGAACGAATGAGTGAGGAAAGAACGGTAAAACAAATTTATGAGGCGAATGTAATGGGGAAAAGGAGCCGAGAAAGACCAAGAAAAACATGGCACGATCAGGTATGCCAAATAGTTGAAAGTGGTCAGGTTGGGAGTCGTAGTAATCGGCGGGTATGTATGAGGAGATGCATGAACGTGGAAGAGGCGAAGAATGTTTGCAAAGACAGAGTGGTGTGGCGTTCTATACTCTCTGCCTGAAGCGGCGTGATGGTTAGTTAGTTAGTTATAAAAGATCTAAACGAACGAGTGAAGAAAGGACTGTAAAAGAAATTTATGAGGCGAATCTTGTTGGGAACATGAGCAGAGGATGACCGGGCAAAACTTGGCATGATCAAGTATTTAAAATAATTGAAAGTGGTCAATTCAGGAATCCGAATAATCGGCGGGTATGTATGAGGTCCGCCTCCATAGTGTAGCGGTTAGCGCTCTAGGCTACCATGCTGGAGGTCCCGGGTTTGATTCCCAAGAGGGTCGCAATAAATATTATTGATTTTTCAGTCAAATATATATTTAATATGACCCTGGACTGGTACCTGAAGCGAAAGGCTGATCACCTTTCCTTCGTGTATTTAACGATCAAGATAACACTGCTTCTATATAATGCAGTGCCCTATGCACCTTTGGGGTGCGGATAAGGGTTGGGAGGAGGATGTGTGAGGGGATGCGTAAAGAAGAATGTGTACAAAGACAAGAGTAGCGTGGTGTGGTGTTCTATTCTCTCTGCCTATCCCTGCGGAAGCGGCGTGATGGTCAGTTAGTTACTTTAGATTGCATTTCTGTAAAAAATTAAGGTCAATGTTGTAAGATCACAGAGAGCGGGATAGGATGATACTTTTCAAGGATCTCGGTCATTAATGAACAAAATAAAAACATATTTAAGAGCATAATATGTTTATTTTCAGGGGGGAGAGTATACATATATTAGTCACGATGAATAACTCCCAAGAAAATTGTGCAATAACACACGTTTCATGGTTATATCATCTATCTGCCTATACATATCTGCAAACACTAAAACAGTAATTACTGGCTACACATCCAAATAAAACAATGCCGAATCGTCCTCTGTAGTTTATATATTCTGATCCAGCGCTAGGAAATGAAACTGTCCAAAGCGCCAACACAATGGGGGAAATGGAACCCTTCTGCCGCGACAAGTCATTTGCCAATAGTTGCATCTTGCATCGTCTGAAAAGGTAACAAAGTTACAGAATTAGTTTTTATGTTTGAAAAATAATTGCGAGCATTACGACCCACTGAGCGATCTCCGATTATGAGGATATCAGACACCAGTATACACTGAGATGGTCTTATAAGGTATACAGTGGCAGGCTTCCCGGAGGGGCTGATATGAAGAGTTCCAACCTCATCATAAAACTGCTCGTGGAGCACAGATGGGGGCTGAAAATTTGTCAGCATCAAGAGTCCAGTCCGGTATTGCGATTGCAAGCTTCGGCGGGCTGGTCTTCTTACATCATATATCCAATATTATTTATTAATTATCATCCATACCTATTTCTTTGTGAACAAAACATGGCCAAGCATTGCACCCACTAGTAAATTGACATTTGTAACTGTATAAGTAAAACTGGAAAACCATTTCAAAATCTATACGCCACGTGCTGTAGTTATTTTTGAATGACATCTTTTGTGTTTGTTGAATCTTATTTTATATGCATATATTGCAATAAACAACATTATATGACAATAAATGTACTTGTAATTATGTTTGGCTTCTTTCTTACGAGTCCATGCTCGGATGATATGGCGCGATTAGTGTAACTCTTTATGAAAGGTGGGCTTCAAATAACATTTAATCGTTCACCTCTTGAGCGCTGGACACGCAGGGTATTTTCTTTAAAGGATATTTAAACTCGGCTTCTGCCATCCCGACAATGTTCCGAAATTTCCCAGGTGGCTCTGCCGACAGCTCAGAGTCGGTTGTCCGTACTTTACCTAAAATATAACATAAAAACGATAATAAAAACAGACTCGCTGTCAACGGACTGTCAGAATGACATTTCACACAAAGAAGATTGCACAGTTTTTCAGGCATGAAAAACAACAACAAAAACAGTTGATTACCTGCAATGCTGTTGATGGGGTCATTCGGGAGGTTATAGAATACATATTTCTTCTAATTAGCGCTTATTTGAGCAGCAGTCGAGACAAATTTCTTGCGTAATTTGTTTGACAGCTGTTTAGCAAACGGCGGAATGAGAGGAAACGCCTTACCAATAATGAAGTACTCACATTTCCAATACATAATAGTTATTTTCAACACGAGATCACCCGGCGTGTCATTTATCGTTTACAATGAATTATATAAATTAGTTTGTGCAATGAATTCATGACGGTCGCCCGGCCAGACTCGAACGAAGCTTATATACAAATATCATATACTAATGATGGCGCTGTAGGTATTCGATTTCGCGTCCACAGACTAACTATTTTATATAAAGACCGCCAACTACCTCGATTTTTTATGGCTGGAAGTGATATTCGCCAGCGGCCGGAAGTGACGTAAACGGCTAGAAGTACTAAGCTCCCGGCTGGGCGTGACTTCGCCGCGGCTGAATGTCAAATCCACCCGCCGAAATATTTATCATTCATTTTTCAGGTTAAATGGTATTTATATTGAAATTTGTTGTATAACATATTTTCAAAATTATAATATTAATATTACAAAGAAGATATTTCACTATCTAAATTTATTTATTTTAGTGTAAACAAAAATAGAAAGGTCACGGCTAAAACGCGACATTTATAAAAAGAGTTAAGGCGATTAATAATGGTTACTCAACTCAACCTTACAATGGTAAATGGTAATGGTAACTTTTTTGAAATTATTATCCCAAACTCTGTATAAATATAAGGCTTTTCAACAAAAACAAAAACGATAGAATTTTCAAATTACTATATTATATTTAAAATTCTAGAAAATACAATATTTTAAAAAGGCGGAAGGAGTGCCCACCACTTTCTGAAGTTATGTTCTTTAACGGGGGTGCCAGCGCCCCTTTGTGGGCGTTTTGGAAGTCTGGCTAGGCGTTTTTAAATTTTTTGCATTTGGGGGGTGCTGCAGAAGTTCAAGGGATCGTTGTGTTAAGTAAGAAAAACTACACTTTCATACGCAAAATTTAACTTTAACTTTGGCATAATACTCAATATTATGAAGTTCTTCATAGACGGATTTCTATTTTTCTATCGATAATTGTCCATAACCATAGTCTGTCTATATTTATTTGAAATATTTGAACAACTTGTTGGTATCTCGTATTTTTCGTTCCCGTTTAGGTGTTTTTGTTAGTGTATTAGTGTGTCTCGTCATTTTCTGGTCGTTTTTTGAACAATCTGACGTTTGCGAGTCGACCCCCCCTGTTCGCGTCACATCGCCAGGTTGGCAGTGAAATCTTTCGTCTTTCCAAAATTCGTACTTGAACGTTACAAAACCAGAGAAAATGTAACAAAATCTACTATTTTCCTCGTCGTGAGTGACCAGCATTACATACAAAACAAATTTTATCTATGGTTCAAATATTGTAATCAAAATTCAAAAATTTTCAAATATGTACATCTTGTCCATATATATTTTTTTCAATTTCTATTTTTGTTGTTGTTTATGTTCACACATGTATAATTATATCAAAACAATTAATAAAAATAAAATCCTTATCTTAGTTATGATCATTTAAAAGCAAATTAAATATAACTTAGCAATGTCTACGAGTATTATATACGTATAAAAAAGTAATTTAAAAGCAAATTAAATATAACTTAGCAATGTCTACGAGTATTATATACGTATAAAAAAGTAATTTAAAAGCAAATTAAATATAACTTAGCAATGCCTACGAGTATTATGTACGTGGAATAACTTAACTATTTCGTACATGCATATTAGATACTTTAGGCTGCAATTCACATGATATCGCATTGCTAATAACTTTTAATTATTACGTATTTCTAATTCCGAAAATTTAAAATCATTATTTTATAATGTCAAAATCAATTGTATTCGGCTATCAAAATTGCAGATTGCAAGTCGTGGGTTTTCTTGCGTTTTTTTTTATTGAGTCTATTTAAAAAAATTAAAATATTTTTTTAGCTTCCGAATAAAATACACGATATTGATATTGATGGCGATGATTTGTGCGAATATTTTCTGGACCTTGGAACAATTTTTCCGAACAAAGTGCGCAACCTTAATTTCATAATAAGGAACATTAGGTATGTGAATGTTTTTTCTTCTTCTTATTCTATCAATTGATTATTTGGCTGTGGATAGTTTTAGATAACTAACTAGCACATCTTTTTGTATTAGGGGTAGGCAGAGGATGAACCCCTTTAGGTATTCATTACTGTGTGGATAATATGTCAACATACAAAAAATACAATAGCTAATGTGTAGGTCATATTAACTAGTCCTGCAAGGCTGGGTTTCTTTCTGGTGTATTTGTAACTCAAACTATTTACACTAGCTTTTTTCTCCTGCATCTAATGTGATGTCTTTCACCCTTTGTAAGGGGTATTAATATGATTCCAAAAAATATTGTACAGATCGAAATAGGGTTTGTGGTTACTTGTGAGTAACCACCCTTTTTAGTATACTGATTAGGGTCGGGTTTTAGGAAAAAACTGCCTGACAAATTGTTGTCATAAGTGTTAACTTTTCAGTGAAATTCCTCATAAAATAAGGTGGGTTTGGCGTCAATCCAACGGTACCGACAGGGCTCCATGGCTTGACAGGCAGGTTGGGTGCTGCAAAGACGGGTGCGGGGGGTTTTGCTTAAATCGTTGCGGAGGACTTTGTCACATGTCTCCAGAAGGTGGTTTGCTGGAAGAGGATGTTCATTTCCCAGTTGATATTGACGTATCCTCGGAAGGTTTTGAACCTGGAAAGTACTCTGCTATTTTGGGGTAAGTCGATTGACTGGTACCATTATTATTTACTTATCTGTAGAATTGGTCCAAATTTGGATTGAAACTCCTTCCGTACAACACATGCAACTCAACAACTATCACAAGCCTAATAAATTGATAATATATGTTATATATATATATATATATATATATATATATATATATATATATATATATATATATATATATATATATATATATATATGTATATATGTATATATGTATATATGTATATATGTATATATGTATATATGTATATATGTATATATGTATATATATATATATATATATATATATATATATATATATATATATATATATATATAAATATATATATATTTATATATATATATATATATATATATATATATATATATATATATATATATATATATATATATATATATATATATATATATATATATATATATATATATATATATACATGTATATATATAAATATATATATATATATATATATATATATATATATATATATATATATATATATATATATATATATATATATATATATATATATATATATATATATATATATATGTATATATGTATATATGTATATATATATATATATATATATATATATATATATATATATATATATATATATATATATATATATATATATATATAATAATAATCTTCATGCCAATGCCAATATTGCAAATCTGCATTTTAAAGTGTGACAAATAAAACCCAAATCTACACATAAATCTACACTTCCATCTTCTTAAAAAAAACAATAAAACAAAAGATGAAAGAAAAGACGCTTCATTTCAGTTGGGACACCTTTAATATATATTAAAATAAACAGATTTATTTACATATCAATTCTAATCTTCAAACCTCAAGATCTAAAACTGATATTTTGAAAGATTACCTTGAGTCTTATACCACACCGTATTTTTTATACAATGATGTTGGATGTTCTTATTTAGCTGTACACATCTGTGTATCTATTACTTTACAAATGAGAGAATATGAATTTACCTGCCACAGGAGTCACAATTGTGAATGTATTAAACAAATTTTGGTAGACCGAAGACTTATTATGTTTTAACCGCTAATTACAGATTGATTATAATGGATGTACCCGAAGAAAGTTTTCCTGATGATTTCAAAATGAAACGACTGATAACCACAAAATACTCCATTCAAGACCTCGAATCTACGTATGTTGCCGAAGTAAAACATGCTTTATATTTTATTTTTCACATACTTAAGTATTAAAATAATTAATTATAACTAATAAAAAAATTTGGTGTTTTTAGAAATATGACGTATTGGCGTATGAGATTGAGGTGTGGCTAGAAGTAAAAAACCCGGTTGTGTTCATAGATCCGTGTGTCATTGAATTGCTCGGTGAGCCTTTATCGAAGTAAGTATATTAATTTTATTTGTAATAGTAGTTGATATCGACTACCAGCTATATCTCCACCTTTTCGGGGGGTCTGCCTGGGGGTCTGCGTTCTTTGGGGTTTCCTTGAAGGGCAATACATAGAAGTCTTGTTTTCTGATATTTCGTTAACATGCTCATTCCAGTATCGCTTCCGTTGCTGTCCCCACCTCATGATATCTTTAGTCTTACACATGCTCCGGACATTAATGTTTCTTACGCAGTCTCGCAATATGTTTCCATTTATAGACCAGAGAGTTCTCATCTTAGAGGCTCAAAGTGGAGATTTCGCCGTAGAAGTATCTGCCCTTGCCTCAATTCCATAAGTGGCTATTGGTCAAACACATGTTTTGTATATCTTAATTTTACTCTTAATTCTCATGTGCTTATTCCTCCACACTGAATTTCTGGGGCATCCGCATTTAGCTGCAGCCTTATTGATTTGTTTTAAAGTCTCATGTCAGTATATTAATTACAGAACATTGCATCTCTGTTTTTAAACAATATCAAGTTACAAAAAAGTATTTTCCATTCTGCCATTTGTGTTTGTATACTGAAATCAGTCCACAATTTAGATATTTTGATTTTATGTTATATGCACTGAATATTTGAAATTTCTAAAATTTTATTTTATAGAAATGTTAAATTAAAGGAAGATGTAAAAAAACATATTTTTCTTGAACTCGTATTTTGTGAATTTTACTGATTTTGATAGATAAGGATACATTTCAAGGTAGTTATGAAAGCTGGTTAAAAAATAAAGTAATATTACATGTTTAATTTATTGAAAATTAATTTCAGTCCGATTACATCAGTGGTGAAGAGAACTGTTTTAATACAAAATTGTAGCGATGATTGCGTAGATTTACTGTGGACCAGAGAATGCATCGCTCGCAAGTCATTGCTTGTGGAAATTATCCCAGAAAAATTATCTATTGGTGCAAATAATGAGGCTTCTTGCGAATTCATTTTTTCCCTCACATCTCCCTTCACCTGGGATGAAACTATCATGTAAGTTCTCACATATTTTTTTGGAAATTCCGATTGACCATCGAAGCAGCTTATCTGAATTTCAATCATATTTTGATATTTAGAAATCTCATACAGATGACATTCAAACGACTATAAGCTGAACAATCCTTACATATGCATTTCAGAATCACTCTCATATATCACGAGAAACCACCTCCCTGCAAAGCATATAAGTCACAATTAACACACTTTATGGAAATGTCCATAGAACCACATGATCCAAAATACAGAAACACATCAAACAAAATCTAACACATACCTCTTTAGTTCTAAAGAACTCTGATTATACATAATCCAATAAAGTTGTATAACCCATTATCCATAAAGTCGTTAAATAATGAAACTAAGTATAAAAGAGCTATTCACAAATGGATAATGGAGGTGGGTAGATCCGAAATAGATGGCATCATTCGATCATGTGTTATTTGATTGGATGACATAAACAATTTTCTTTTCATATTATTTTTATAATTTAGTACAGTAGAAGCCGGTTATAACGTGTCTTTTATAACGCGCATTCGGATAAACCGCAGGTTTTTATGTTGTTGCCATTTGTGTTTTAAGATGCCCAGCGTAGTACATACAAGCACTGCAAGGTAAATTAAAGTAGCCTTTAAAAGAAATAAAGGTTAAAGTTCTTGTGGAGTAATATTTTTCTTTCATATAGTTTGGTAAATAAGTATTGTAAAACTTACCCTCGGCATGGGAAAACCCAGTAAGGTCACATAATTGTAAATTGTAATAAGTAATTATTTATTTAGTGAAAAATAAATAAATAAATACTGCTTATATTTGCTAGATTGCAGTTTCTGTATTAATGTAGAAAAAATCATTATAACAATAGATTCATTCACACCAATGATAAAAATATGCATTTTGTTATTCTGTATTTAAAAAGAAAACACCAGCATACACCACTTTACATTTTTTGTTGCAAATAAAATATTTGCATTCCCACACAAAGTCTGCAGTGTCAGATTAAGCGTGTAAGCGGGATTTTTAAAATTTAATAAAATTTTTACACATAAACTAATGTCGCTCACTCCTTTCAAGAACGTCATAAATAAAAAAAAATTATTTTTCAGTAGAACGTTTTTAAAGTTTAAAAAATATAACACAATGTGTTAAAAATAAATATCAAGCCACTTATTGAACTTTTTACTGTGCAACAGATCTTTTTAGGTAAAACCTGAAGGTTTTTTCTCCAGTTGAGAAATATTTAGTATATTTAAAAAATAATTAAACAATACATTTTCTTCAAAATGCAAAAACAATATTTTCTGCCCTGTAGCGGGTAAATATTAAGTTAAAAATATGCCTCTTTTGCTGGGATATAGTACATTTTCTGGGTATTCCGAAAACATGCACAACTGAAAATTGACGATTTTTAATTTATAATGACGTTCTTGAAAGGGGTGAGCGATGTGTGCTTTGTACATCAATCAATCGTTCTACTAATGATGTATCTTTTATTAACAGTTTGGATGTAAACCAAGGTCTTGTGCAGATGAACCTTTCAATCCACATCAATATTGCGGCGCCTAAATTACATCTAGTCCCTGTGAGGAATACGCGAATGGAGTATTTACCCCGATCAGACAATCTCGGCGCACCTCCATACATAGCGCCCTTAGCAAGGCTCTCTCTCCCTTATGTCCTCTACGTCGGCATTCGAGAAGTGGTGACCGTTAGACTTAGAAACACCACTCCAGTTTTTATGGAGTACAAATGGGGCGAACCTATAGGCATGTATTTTTACAATTTTACTATTATTTAGTAAATCAGACATTGGATTATTCACCCTACGGATGATGTGTGAATATTAAAGGTGTCTTGATATGAAACATATATTGTTCTTTGGATTTTGAATCTGTTGAAAATGCTACTCGCATTCACACGCAAGTAGCATTTTCAATCACTTGTAATGCATATATACATGTTCCAAAAATTAATGCAATATGGGTGTTCAATAATGGGCAGAATCGTTAACGTTACACAACCGTAAAAGGTGATCCCTGAGTCAGCCAAATGCCAGGTCGTAAGCATATCCTTTTATATAATAAGAATGATGTTTCATATCAAGTTGAGACACATATGATATTTCATATCAAGTCCATTAGTGATTTTTATTTTTCAATACGATTCACAATTATTTAATTGTAGTTTTTGTATTTTATTTTTGTTTTTCAACACCATATATATATTACCAAAATAATAATTACAACACGATTTATTTTCTTCTTTTGCCAATTCCATGTTTTGCTTCCATATATCAGTGTCGATACTACAATAGATCTCCATTATGAACTGCCAGTTTTATATTATGCTTAAACCTTATTCAATAACCTTTTCATTATGATCTTTTCACTTTTTTGATATAACAACATACAGGTACATTGTGCATTTTTTTTAAGGTAGTGACAATGAGGATCTAATCGTCACTATTTCTCCAAGCAGTGGAATAATAATGGGCCATTCAATTGATGAAATATACATCCACATTATTCCTAAACGTAAAGCCTTGATCAGGGACTTCATAATTCCTTGTACTGTTGGACAGATGGAACAGTTCCTACCCTTGGGTCTAACCTGCTATGTGGAAAATCTATATGTTGATTTCAAAATTCAAAACACTTTTGATGACAATTATGATTTTGCACTTGATTGGATCACATGGTCGAAATCAAATGAGTATTTCGAGGGTGATGAAGAGGTAAGGTCGATTTGTCTTTTTAATTATTAATATGAAGAATATGTTTTATTTTATTTTTTATAACCCTTATCCGCACCTAATGGTGCATAGGGCACTGCATCAAATTGACGCAGTGTTATCTTGATCATTACTTACATGAAGGCAAGGTGATCACTCTTGCGCTTCAGGAACCAGTCCAGGGTAATATTAAATAAATATTACAGTGTTAAATCACTAATATGTATTTTCACCCCCCCCCCTGGGAATCGAACCCGGGACCACCAGCACGGTAGCTAAACACGTTGACCATTACACCACGAAGGCGGACAAAATGTGTATTTATCCATAAATAAATAAAATGAAATGAATTAATAATTCAATTTGATAATGATTCATTTCAAATAATGACGTTTAAATATTTCTTTATAGTCTTCAGATGCACTTAACATTTATTCAATGAACGCAAATATAACCCCCGGGAATTTAGGACCTGTAAGTAATAATACCAATTTATTTGAGGAAGATTATCCTCCAGGTTGGGATTTAGAAATGCAAGGGGAAGGTAAACCAATGAATTCTTTTAAAATAATATTAATTACATTTTTAATTTGTAATGTTTACTGAATGCTATTTTTTTCTGTTTTAAGATGGCGATGAAGGATTTTTGCCAGAAGTTATTGGAGATACTCTTTTGCCATATTTTGGATTTGAAACACTCTTGGCTCCCATTTTCTTCATACCCAATATTGAAATTTTCCAGTTTCCTCTCAATAAAGGTATGCATACGTATCGTCAGCCTCTGTAGTGTAATGGTAAGTGCGATTATCAGGGGGGTCAAAAATAAGAAATTATTTTTCAGTTTAATATTTATTTTATATTGTATTTTGCGGACTATAAGACGTACTTCTCGCTTTAAAAAATTGCCTCCAAAATTGAGGTGTGTATCTTATACTTGAAATTAATATAAAAATGGGCAGTGTATAAAATAAAATGACCATATATTGGAAGCCACGGAAAACCTATCTTTATCTGGCAACATTGTAGTCATGGAAATCGTACAATAAATAATGTAGTCCACCACACAACACCACAAGTGTATTTGTAGTACACAAAAACACATTACAGTTGTGTAATGTAATGTTTTCTGAAGCAAACACCCCCCCACTCCTACTTCGATTCTAGAGTCCCAAAATTCTGTAGTAACAACATTTTGGAAAAAGTTAATTTTGTTAAAAATTAATATGTATATGTATCTTATAATTTGTAAAGTATGGTATTTCACTAAGAAGCATAGGACTAATCACCTCACCTTCATGTAAGCAACGATCAATATATCACTGTGTCAATATGATGCAGTGCCCTTTGCACCATTGGCTGTGGATAAAGGTTGGAAGAAGGATATGTATATCAAAATATGTATGAATTTATTATTTGTGTAAATTATAATTTTTTTTTTAAAGTTGTATCCCGAACTATTTTATTACGAAACAAGACACCCATTCCAACATTCTTCAATGTCAGTGTGACCAGTTTCCCTGCAGTTTATAAGGATACTCCAAAAGATATTGTGGCAAGCATCGAAGCCAAGATCAACCATAAGAACTACGGTAAGATTTTTCTTTGAAATTTTTAACTTACCTCACACAAATTTGTAAAAATTACACATGCCCCTATTTGCTTACTTTTGGTAAAGCACGAGAAACGCCAAAAAATAACAGATCGGAATTGGGGCGGCAGACTGTCCGAGTATAATTAGGGCCGGGGTTAATGAAAAAACTGCCTGAAAACAATGTGTTAAAAATTATTCAATTCAATTCAATACGTTAAACAATTAACATATACATGATAAACTTACATTTAAGGCATATATATTAATAACACAAATTACAAAGTAAAAATAAAGATAACAAATTACAAGTAAATAAATTGTTAAGGTTGTAGAAGAATCCCGCTTAGGAATAACCCCTCAGAGACATGGAATAAATCATCCTTAGTGATATTTTTCAGCACAGCCGTAGCTTTTCCTACAGGCATAACCATCATCAGGTTGGTCCTGTATATAGGAATGTGAAACAATCCATGCCAACGCTGTCTTAGGTAACTATCGGGAACATACAGACCAATACTACGAGGATTATCGATCATACCGCTCAACGATTGATAAAAATGTGTAATCAAATACACATTCCTTGTATTTTATTTATTGTTTCGGCATTAACTTTGTGGTAAGACATGTTACAATAATTAAAGAAAACACTTTGTTTTTTACCACTTGAGTTTTATTATAGACTACATGTTTCAGAAGTTAAACTTCCATCATTCAGGTCTGTATAATAACAGTTATCTGTATAATGTCAATTATTATACAGACCTGAATGATGGAAGTTTAACTTCTGAAACATGTAGTCTATAATAAAACTCAAGTGGTAAAAAACAAAGTGTTTTCTTTAATTATTGTAACACATTCCTTCTAGTCTCTAAACTATTGTAGCCAAGCATACCCTGGAAAAATTCGGTCGGGTAGAGTCAAGGATAATAATCTCATGTAGAGATACCTTAGAAACTTCTTTTGGAATTTCTCCACCATAAGAGAGTACTAAAGCTCATGTGGCCCCCAAATCTTCTTCACTTTCGAGTCTACTTCGCTACTTATTATTATTACTTCTTTTTAATTATTTACACATAAAACACTCTGCTTATTATCCATTGTTCACTTTGTGTAATACCACTTTTATAAACACTTATTTGTGACTACTGGTTTGGGAAATCATTCCATCAACATGTCATTAAAATAAAATGATTACAATTTGATATTTAAACAAAATTTACATATTAACAATGATTTACAATGATACAAAATTTACAATGATTACAATTTGATATTTAAACAAAATTTACATATTAACAATGATTTACAATGATACAAAATTTACAATGATTACAATTTGATATTTAAACAAAATTTACATATTAACAATGATTTACAATGATACAAAATTTACAATGATTACAATTTGATATTTAAACAAAATTTACATATTAACAATGATTTACAATGATACAAAATTTACAATGATTACAATTTGATATTTAAACAAAATTTACATATTGATAATTTTTTTATGTTTATATGTTTTATTACCATACCACAAAGTTATCAATGCTTTTAATATGCAAAATATATTTATATGTAGTTGGAATAGCCCCTGCAGACCACGCTGGTTTCGGCATACTGACTAGGTCCAGTTCCTCTCAACTTCCCCCTTACGGTACAGAAAGGGTACATATTGAGATGCTGGCCAATACTTGGGGCATCTACCTCGACTCCATTCAAATTCAGGTAGTTTTTAATACTTTTATATATTTTTTACAAAAATGTTAGTAATATTAGTATAAAACCACTCGCCACTCACTACCAGTTTTGAGCATGCAAACAATACTACCCGCCACCACCACACGAGATCTGACATGCACTTTTTTATAACAATATTTATAACGTTTTTATACTTTTTTGTAACATTTTTATTTATATGGCCTCATGCATGTATCTATAAAGGTACGTAAAAAAATTAGCCAAGAATTTTACATGCAATTCATAAAGAAATAAAAAAAAACTTACTCAACTCGGCCATAGATGGTCCAGAGAACTCACATTTTAAAGAAGGTGTAAATATAAGGAAAAATACAACCTCCGAAATTTGAGTAGTGTGGTTTTCAATCATGGGTGAAATGGTGAATGTTACACTTGTATAAAGTGATCAATTAAACCAGCCTATGACAGATCAAATCCCCTCTACATATACAGACTTCCATATTCCTCTTCATCTACTTTGAGATATCAAGATATATCATATGGTTATCATGTAATAAGTATCCTTCATTTTAAATTACGGTCCATTAATTGCAGATAGAAGGGCTCGAAGTCCTACCCGTTCAGGTGGTAGCAAAAGTTGCTGATAATCCCCTGAAACTTGCTGAAGACTTGAGGTATGGTTCTCACATCATCGGGAGTCCGGATGTCAAGAGATTCCTCATGGTGACCAATACTTCCAGCGTCCCAATATTCGTCAACTGGCATATATTCGACAATGAAGGTTAGACAAATCGCTCACTCCTTTCAAGAACGTCATAAATCAAAAATCGACAATTTTCAGTTGTGCGTGTTTTCGGAATGTCCAGAAAATGTACTATATCCCAGCAAAAGAGGCATATTTTTAACTTAATATTTACCCGCTACAGGGCAGAAAGTGTTGTCTTTTCATTTTGAAGAAAAGTTATTTTATAATTATTTTTTTAAATGAACTTAATATTTTTCAAATGGAGAAAAAATCTTCAGGTTTTACTTAAGAAGATCTGTTGCACAGTAAAAAGATCAGTAGGCAGCTTGATATTTATTTTTAATACATTGTATTTTATTTTCAAACTTTAAAAACATTCTGAAAAATCAAGTTTTTTTTTAATTATGACGTTCTTGAAAGGAGTGAGCGAAATATGCATTTTTTTCTCCTCTTTATTTTAAATTCTTTTGCATTTCACAATATATTGAAAATACAAGTACATTTAAAAAAAAATTACAAAAAAAGATCCCACAAAGGCCTGTGTGTGTAAACATTATATTTTAAGTTTAAGAAAGGGCACTGGCAAGAATACAATAGACATTATAAATAAAATTAGATTATAAGTGCATCATTTTTATATATATATAAAAAATAAACAAGTATTTGATTTGAACACAAAACAAAAATCAAAAAGGTGAAAATGAAAAAAGTTAGCAAATATGTATTGTATGAGTTATATGTTTAAAAAAAGAAGGTACTTAGATCTGTTTTTTCAATAAATAATTATAGCAAAATTTGAAATCGAAAGCATCATTCTTACCTTTGATTAAAACTTCTTAATATTTTTTTTCCCTTCTCCGAACCCTCATCCGCACCCGATCATATATGCACTGTTATCTTGATCGTTAACATGTGAAGGAATGATTAGACCTCCGCTTCAGGTACCAGTCCAGTGTAATAATGAATAAATATTATAGTGAAAAATCACTTTAATTTATTTGACCCCTCCTGGGAATTGAACCCGGTACCTCCAGTATGATAGCCGAGCGTGCTGACCATTACACTATGGAGGCGGACAATATTTTATTTACTTTTTGTATGTAATAAAACTATTAAGTTTTTCCCACTTTTATTTTATTTGACCAGTGAACGGGTTTCGTCATTATCGACATCATCAGACTGGTTGTTATAAACATATCTTTTGTATGTCATCTGGGCTGGAATAAAAGTATTTATGATCACAAAACAATGTATGATATATGTTCGAATGGTGATATATGGAAAGAATGGAAGGCATTATCGGTTAAATTAATAAAAGGGGTCTTGAGATGGTTTGGGGATGTGGAACAAATGAGTGAAAAAAGAAAAGTAAAACAAATTTATGAGGCAAATGCAGTGGGGAATAGATTTAGAAGACCATGGATAACTTGGAATGATCAAATATTTCAAATATTTTTTCAGTATTTGAAATACTTCAGATTGGATTATTCGTCTATAGTTTTGTGCAATCTTTTAGTTATTTTTTCCTTAATAATAATAATTTTATGGGTTTTGTTGTAGATTCAAAAACTTTGGACACTGAACCGCCATTTGGTCTTCTTTTGAACATCGGCAACAAGAGCTCCTGGGACGAATTTCTCAAATCGGCAGCGGCCATCAATCCAAAACGTTCCGAAATCAAGATGGACGCTGCTAACAACCCTCATTCCCTGTTTCCGAAATCTATTTCTTTGAAAAAAAGTTCTACAAAATTTCAACACCTAGACATATCATTAGACGGAGAACTTGACTATTTGGCCCATTTAAACGATTGCTCCGTTTCCGACGTATCTCTTATCTCTTCCTGTTCAAAATTATCGGATTTGTCGGATTTTGAGGATAAACGGAAAGATTATCAGAAGAGAGTTACCATTTACGGGAAAGCTCCGAATTATAGCCAGTGTATTTCCGAGACCTGCTTTATCGATGCCTTGCTTAAGGTTGAAAAATCGGAAGAAATGGAACAGGATGAATATTTTGATGGTGATTCTAGCTTGTGTTCAGACAGAGATGACGATTTGAAGATGCAACTCTTCTTAACAGACTATTATGGAGAACGGGCAGATGACTATTTTGTTGTCAGTATCATTTGATTAATTTTATTTTTACTTTTGATAAGATTAACACACTGAGGGGAAGGTATTTCTACCCATTCGGTCGATTGTGCTTAAGGGCGTTTGTGCACTACACGGAATTTTACCGTCCGGCACTTCAGTTAGGGTGATAAAACGATGATTGGCTCGGATTGGCTTGTGCTTTTGTCCATCTTTCTTTGGATCGTGCGTGAACACGTTACGCGTAAATTTGATCACGCTTAACTGTCGTAGTTGCTTTTATTTTTCAAAACCGGACTGCCGGACGTTAAAATTCTGTGTAGCGCACAAGCTGCCTAAGGATTGGAAGGGTATTTTACCTTCTGCGACCTCATTTCAAAGGCAGAAAAGAATGAATAATCCAATGTTTTATATGAATATTATATAACAATTTCTTTGTAAAGATCTTAACCGTATGTATATAATTATCATATTCTGTCACCAGTGATTTACAGGCGTATAAAATACCTATCTGAAATGTATTAAGATGGTTTGGACGTGTGGAATGAACGAATGAATGAGAAAAGAATAGTAAAGCAAATTTATGGGGCGAATTTAGTTGGAAATGTGGGCAGAGGAAGACGGAAAAAAACTTGGTATGATCAAGTATGTACATCAAATACCTGAAAGTGCGGAGATCCATGAATGTGAGACAGGCGCCGTAGCGTAGTTGGGTAGACGCTCGACTGCAAAACTGCCGTAGTGGGTACGATTTCCTCCAATTGCAAAATGAATTCAAAAAATATTTATTTTCAATTGGTCTGGGTATTTGTGATGTATTTTTCACATTAACCTTCCCCTATCCTTACTATCCTACCTGCAGACAAGCCTCTAAAAGTAGAGGCTTTGCGGGTTATTCCTTAAAAAAAAACGTGGAATAAATGGGTGAGGAAAGAATGGTAAAGTAAATTTATGAGGCGAGTGTAGTCCAAAATATGGGCAGAGGAAGACAGAGGAAATCTTGGCATGATCAAGTAAATTCAGAAGATCCATGAATATGAAAGTGACAATAATTATGTATTTGCAAAGACAGAGTGATGTGGTGTTCTATTCTCTCTGCCTATCCCTGAGGTGAAGCGGTGTGATGTTAGTTAGTTATTTTTATTTCTTTAGTGACTTGGAAATACATAGTACCTGATAACATAGAGTTTGTAACTTAATTTTTATTTTTTAGGGTTATTTATCTTCAGCAGAAAAAAGGAAATTTGTTATGCAGAAGAAACAAAAAGCCTAAAAAAAATGTCTTGTTTTGTTTGATTTTATGTTTTTTGTTTTACATCTAAAATAAAGTTTTTCTTAAAAACATACTTTATTATTTTATTTAAAAAATCTGTTTTAATAATATATTTATGTCCTTTTTTTTTACAAGACTTAATGATGTAACTTTTCAGGTTGAGCCGAGGCAAATGTTTCTGTATCCCGGACAAGTCGCCAAATTAAATGTAACATTAAAAACCTTGACCGATACCGAAGAACAATGTTCTACAAGTGAAGCTGATCTTGTTAACATCAATCGCCTTCTTATTGGCAGCATACAATGCCACACGTATGAAAAGTGAGTAAATTTCTCATTTTTTGCTGATATAGTTCAGTGCCTCCTGAAAAAAACATTAATCATAAATTTAGCAAAAAATTAAGACTGCAAAATTTTGGTAGGTACCTACCTACCTACTGGCATGCATTGTATGGGTAATAGGTAGGTACCTTAGGTGGCTTAGCTTGATGGGTTGGCTTTTATTGATATACAATTTTAGAAGGCACTGTCTAGATATATGTATTATTTGGAGCGTTGAAACAGTCTAGCAGCAAGTTTATTTAGTATTTCTGACCGGATAAGGTATGCAAATTTTCTGTTTTGGATCTTTAGTTCAAAAAATAACTTTTTGGGGCAATATATTAAGCTCTCCAGATTAACAGAAGTAGGGTGTTTGTCCACTACACAGAATTCTACCGTCCGGTACGTCAGTAACCGTTTTAAAACGATGATTGGCTTGGATTGGCTCGTGCTTTTGTCCATCTTTCTTTAGATCGGTGCGTGAACATGTTGCGCGTAAATTTGATCATGCTAAACATGTTGTAGTCGCTTTCATTTTTCAAAACCTTACTGCCGAACGGTAAAATTCCGTGGAGTGCACAAGCGGCTGTAGGCTCTCTTTAAGAATTTAATTTTTTAAATTTTTAAATAAAAATTAGTATAATAGATTTTTCAACTTAAAATAAGAGATGTTTTATTACTGGCCTTTTTTGCGGTTTTTTTAAATTTAATTTATTTTTAATTTTAGTGTAGAATTATACAGATCCAATCCAGCAGCTTCTAGTTGCTTCCTGACCGCTCAACTCTCACTACCCAAGGTTTTGATTTGCGATGTCAAGGATAGAATTATCTTTAAAATGCACGCCATCAACATATTCGCCTCTTCTCTAGGATATTTAAGGTTATTAACTCATATAAACAGTTGAATTAACATAAAAATGGGTGCCTTTTGCACCAAAAGCAGCGTTATAATGTTAAAATGTCAAGCACTACCATGCAAAGCGCCATGAAGAGTGATCTATTTTTAATTTAAGTTTTCCTTGTTTTTTTTCGATGCATTCCGCATAACAATACATGTTCAGAACACGTGTCGCAATAGATTTCGAGAAATAATCGTAAATACCAAGTGAAAAAAGTGACTGCCGAATCAATCAATGAGAAAAGTGATCTATTTTTATCACAATAATTTCCAAATTTTTTAAAAATCATGACTTCCTAAAATCCGAGGATATTTTTTGCTCAAAAATTAACTTTTGTCATCATATGATCCTAAAGCAAGTACTTTGATTGGTATTGGCATACAAAGTACATGGCTTAGCCAACTTAATTGCCTTTTCTTGGTTACAGTTATGACCATGAATTTGCTGCATCCTACGCCATATTTTATCATTCTTCACAAAGTCAAACCACCAAATATAATATACAAACAACAAACGCGTCATCTTGTATAGTAATTATATAAAAATCTATAGAATTTTTGTTAAAAAAGGTCTGTCAAAAGTTTTGTGTTTTATTACAGACTTCGTAAATCATTGACTCTTCATAATCCAAATAAATTAATGGCAAAGGGGACCATCTGTGTGTCTCACCCTTTCACTATAATAAATTCGGAAGAATGCTTTAATATACCATCAGAATCGTCCTTCAAGGTTTGATATCTTTTACCTTAACACATTTCGGACAGGTGATTTGTTACATTTTACAGAAATTATGTTAAAAATTATAGGTAAATTTAGAGTGCTTGGTGACAACGTCAATGTGCCTGAAAGGATGTCATAAATCATCTACAGAATTGAAAACCACTCAGAATCTGAGTATATTACAGGATAGACTTCCTACTCAGGTAACTGGGGTTAATAGACACATTATTTTTATGGGGTTCTTGTCAATATCCATAAATCACTGAGATATCTTTAAAATAATGCTTTTAAAATGTAGAAATTAATTCTCACATACTGTTTTTTAAAGTAAGTTATTGTCCTTAAGTATAATTCAGTTTTCCTATTTTTATATCGAAAGTCACATGTCGCTCACTCCTTTCAAGAACGTCATAAATCAAAAATCGTCAATTTTGAGTTGTGCATGTTTTCGTAATGCCCAGAAAATGTACTATATCCCAGCAAAAGCGGCATATTTTTAACTTAATATTTACCCGCTACAGGGCAGAAAGTGTTATTTTTGCATTTTGAAGAAAAGGTATTGTTTAATTATTTTTTAAAATAAACTAAATATTTTTCAAATGGAAAAAAAACCTTCAGGTTTTACCTAAAAAGATCTGTTGCACAGTAAATAGTTAAATAAGTGGCTTGATATTTATTTTTCATTCATTGTATTTTATGTTTGAACTTTAAAAACGTTCTCCTGAAAAATCAAGTTTTTTAATTTATGACGTTCTTGAAAGGAGTGAGCGATGTATGAAAAGCAGTTTTTTTCAAACATTAAAATGCTTCCCTTTCAGCCTTTTTATTTGACATTTTGTTGACCAAGTCCAACTTGTACAATTTTGTCTTCTTCTTCTTCGTCTTTTTTTAAGACTATGTCCTGTCATTCTCCGGTCCGCTTCTGTTTAGGTGGTCTTCCTGGGGGTCTGATTCCGCTTATGCTGCTGTCCGCTGCTATCCTCACCACTCGATCCCAACTCGCTGTTCCCACATGATTTCTCCAGAAACATCTTCTTTCTTTTCCCCATCGCACAACATCTTCAACATAGCAGATTTTACAATTTTGTATGAATACAAATGTATTACCCTGGGTATCCTAGCCTCATCCATTTCCTTACCTATTAGCGGTAATACTTCAAACAAGCTCCTTTACTTAACTATCTATATCCTATTGAACAGATCCAAATCTGGAGTTTTAAACTGATAACCTTACTTTCTCGTAATCCTAAACAAGTTAACACCATGCCGATCCAATGTCATGCCTTATGAACCATTGGATGCAGATTGGAGTTGGGTCAAAAAGGAAATTGTCCAAGATATTTGTGTGTTTCAGAAACCTTAGGTTGTGGAAGTATGCACATTTTTGTGCATTTTGATTACGTTCAACATCATATTTAAAAAAAAAACACATCATAAACGTCTAATTTCTTACCTTGATAAGCTGTGTAGCGGATTAGTGTCACTATAATACAAAAATATTTTTGATTCTTTTCGATGTCATTCCTGCAATACGATCTAATATTACATTTCTTTAACAAGCTTCACCGTAATCAATGTATTAATGTTTTTTTTGGTTTGAGTTTAAATGCATTAGCTTTTTTCAGGTTTTGAAGCTGGATCTTATCATAATCTTTCCACAGTTGCGTGTTGATCCGACCTTCATTGATTTTGGTTCTTGTCCTGTTAGAACATCTGTTGTTCGTTACTTCAAAGTTGAAAACCTTACAGGTAATTTTAAAATTGATTTATTTAAAAATGTTGTCTCATGTATGTGTATAAGTGACATAAACCCAGACGTTGTTTAAATTTTGTGTTATGAATTTATTTGCTTATACAGACCAGGAAATGGAGTGCTCAGTGACCCCCGGCTGGAGATCCTTGGGGGCCTGGACGGTGGAGCCTCCCTCGGCAATACTGGAGCCCTGTCGCTGCGGGGGGACCCGCCCTGCCACCTTCATGCTTACATTCATGCCGGGGTAAAGCTATATTTATGGCATGATGTGAAAAAAGTCTTTAATATAATGATTTCAAACAAACGCTGACACATATCATTTACAAATGTTTCCCCACACATATACTATGCACTCCTCTTTTACGGCAAGTGCAAATGTGCCTGTTCATGATTTTCTTTTTCTTTCTATAACAGACTGCCTTACTTTACTTCTTTGTAAAATTTCCAACACAAAAGATTGACATTTTGAGAGATGCAACATCATTTATTATAGCATTTAAAAAAGGTTTTTATTTGTAATTTGTCAATACAATTAACGGAATAAATTGTAATAATCACATACACTACGACACAATCTATAAGATCAACCTCTAAAAACACACCAACTAATTAACTGTTGTGCTGTGGATCAATACATCAAAGTATGGTATACTTTGTAAAAAGTGCTGCCATCAATATATCAACGATAATGCCAGTATATTTTGGTGGATGAGCTGGGATATTGTATTGCAGCGTGCGTGTTTTTTAAGTCGGTAATATTCATAAATTATCAAATTTAACCAATTCAAAGTGAATAATAGAATTTTTTTTTTTTGTAAAAACCTATTATCGCCTTACTATGTATATCTATTAAATTTGAAATGGACTATATACTCATATGATAAAATCTCAGCACTAAAATGGTTGAATACCAACCTTCAAAACACCTTTCGGGAGAGTGGGGCTTCTCACTATTGTCCGTGGACCTTACATAGAAGCCAAGGCGTCCAGATTAGAGAGCACTCTTCCAGCCCGGCTTTCTTTCTTGCTAACTAGTGCTATCTCAGCATATGTGAATAAACTTCAGTCCTCAGCTGTGGTGCATAGTGGACGAAAGATATATCAAAGAGTTTTTTTTAATGTGGTATAATTTTCAGATCACGCGAGGATGACCTGGACACCACTATCACCATAGACACTCCGGTACCGCACTGTTCCTACGTTGTGGAAGTTATCGGGAAAGGTGTTCCCAGAGAGAGCAACTTAACATTATCTAGTAAAAGTTAATAGAAACGCACCTACCACTAACCTGATGTCATGGTCTTTCAAAGAAATTTATAATCAATAAAGAACATTTGAAAATCTTTTTTTTTTTCAATTTAATATTTCTTCATTCTTCAAACCCCTATCCGCACCCCAATGGTGCGTAGGGCACCGCACCATATAAACGCAGTGTTATTGTGATCGTTAACACACAAAGGAAAGGTGATCAGCCCTCCACTTCAGGTATCAGTCCAGGGTAATATTGAATTAATAATAGAGTGAAAAAATCACTTATATTTATTTATTTGACATACCCCTGGGAATCGAACCTGGGACTCCAGTGCGGTAGCTAAGTGTGCTGACCATTACACTACGGAGGCGGACTAATTTAATAAATATTTTTAAAAATAGACCAGTAAAGATGTTTTATATATGAAAATTATCTTTGTTGGTTTTCTTTGACAGCATCATTATGATGACGTCACACAAACTTTGTTTTAAGTAAAATGTCAGGGGTAAAACAAAAAAAAAGATCTGAAGTGTGGTTGTAATTTTTAAATACAACCACAGATGGCAGTACAAGTGCCATTTCTAGGAATAAATGTCATCGGGCTTTAGTTATAACTGCTGTCATTCATGTACGCCCATACTCCTTTGAGGAAAGTTTTGTTTGGACGACCTCGTACGGCCACACTCCCGGACAGGTTAAGTATTTATTTGGAGCAAGCGATGCTTCTGCTAGACCAGTGCTTCTCAACTATTGTGTCGTGATACACAATGAATCAATACAAAGGCTACCTTTTGTACCATTGGGGGCGAATGAAGAGAATTTGAAGGAACATATTTTTATTGCTTCGTTATTTTCTTCTAATATTATTTATTATTATCCAGATCCAATGGTGCATAGGGAGCTGCATTATATATAAGCGGTGTAATTTTTTGTTTTGAATATTGAAAGCATTAACTTTCATATTGGTATATATTATTTTGAGAAATAAAAAAACCAACAGGTTGTTGCCGAAACTAGTTGGTTAATAAAAATGTGAGTGGATCAAAACACAAAGTCTTTTTATATCTCAAAGGTGTTATTTTTATTGTTAAATACGTAAAAGAAAGTTGATAAGCCCTTTGCTTCAAGTACCAGTAGATTTTATTATTTATTTATAAAAAGCCGTAAGTAAAAAATCCTTTATAATAATTAAAAAATAAAATTATCTTTTTTTGTAATAATTATTAAATAACAGTTGTTTCTGCATACAATATGTATGGAGTGTGCTACTGTATGGCTGCGAGACATGGTGCCTATCTGAAAGAGATAAGAATAGGCTGAATGCGTTTGAGATGTGGACCTATAGAAGAATGCTTGGGATATCCTGGAGAGACCACATCTCCGACAATGAGATACTACGATTAATCGAAGAAAGAAAGCACCTACTTGTGACTATATCCAAGAGACGCGGCGAATGGATCGGTCACGTTTTAAGACAAGAGGGTTTCCTCCACATAATAATAGAGGGGACGATCGAGGGAATAACCACCAGAGGACGCCCATGCCGCGAATGTCTAAGTGACTTGTACGAGGATATGGGCTGCTTGACATATGAAGAGCTGAAGAGGGCTTCGGAAAATAGACTAGAATGGCAAAGGAGATGTTATCTGTTGCTGCAAACCAATCCGCAGGATTGAGACCAGAGAAGAAGACATACAATATTTATTTAATATCACTCTGATCTGGACTTAAAGTAAAGGCCCAATTATCTTCTCTTTTTGTAGTTAACGATCAAGATAACATTGCGTCAATGTAATGCATTGCCTGATAGACTATTGTGTGCGTATAAGGATTAGAAGTAGAATAATTAAACGACCCATTTCCCTCAGAGGGCGCTCTATACATAGTCCAATAAATAGATAAATATTTTAAAAATTAAACGCTTGAATTATACCACTTATTGAGTTTTATTTTATTATACACGACTAGTTTCGAATACTTTGTTTTTATCAACAGGTGATTACAAAAACTAATAAGCAAAAAAATATTCAGGTATATGTTCTACGAACGAGGCTTCTTGAACTTTGATGTGTTACATGAGCCCAGTACAAAAAAAAAAATTTAGATCTGTATTTGGTCTACAATAATGAATGTATCGACATGATTCATTGTTTCCCTGACAGGTGACACTTATTGTCACGATATGTTCATTATTGTAGACCAAATACAGATCTAAATCTCTTTTTTGTAAAAAAAAGTACAGGGCTCAAGTAACACATCAAAGTTCAAGTAGCCCCATTCTACGGTATATAAAGAGGTGGGTGGGTTTTTTTTTTTAAAAAGAGAAATACTTGTGTTTTTATTATTGAAACAAATATTTAAATTTCATACTATTGCTGTGAGTCTAAGCGGCTTATTACAAATAGATATCAAATTGTTGTAGAGTGGGTTCGAACCAAGAAACTCTGGTTTAAGAGTCCGCGACACTAACCACGGGACCACAACCCGGTTATAAATAGAGAGAGGACTATGGTTCATTATAATGGGAACGTAGATAATAACTGTGATTATAAATAATGAAATAGGTGGAATTGAAGGTCACAATTATATTGAAAATAATGACAAAATACGTATTTTGTTAAATACTAAAAATTACAAACGATCATTAAAGAACATTAAAAATATTATGACGTCATAAAGTAGGATATTATCAGCATCTGTAATATGTATTGTACGTAACGACAGTTAATTAAATCCTTTACTTAATGAGATTTGAGCATAATTAAGGCGGAATTAATTACCTTATACAGGGTGTCTCTACTTTTATGCAAATCAAACGGTTCCTATAAATAAGCAGCGTGCGAGTTACACAAGATGTAAAGTTCGTTTATTCAAAATCTTAAATCTCCTTAAGTTATTTATTAGCCCATTGCTTTGAAATTTAGACACTATGTTGCATCGAACACGTGCCTTTTTTATATACAGTTTTAAATATAACACGTTAAAACATGAGACAAAAATAGCTTTTACCACAATGGCAGCGCCTTCTATTGAACGTAACAGGAACACACGAAATACGCACCATTGGCAATGGCTGACAGCGTGCTTCTTGATAGCTGCTGTCACTTTTAATGCATTTTTAATGTTTTCGATTGCATTTGTGTTTCATGCAGTTTTATTTTTATAAATTGATTCGCCAGTCACTTTGTGGTAATATCTATACATTTTAATTTAAATTTTACTTGGTTAAAGACCACTAGTTCTTGAAACCTATTGTCACACGTGTTTTGAACACCGTATGTTTGAAAATGATGCATCGAAACGAAAATACGAAATGCATCGAAACACGTATCACATTAAAATACATATGTTTAATGGTATTTACCAGGTGAAATTACAATATAACTAAAATTGTGATATTTTAATTGCTTCA